>NW_013670402.1:14044-21988 GCF_000517525.1 Limulus polyphemus
ACGCATAACCGTACCACTTCTACACACACACACACACACACACACACACACACACATATATATATATATATATATATACATGATTGGAAGGATTTTAAAAAGACAAACCTGCTTGTCGCAGCAGAAAGCGCCGTCGTTTCGTGCATGTTGCGCGGTGATCGGTATCCGAATGGCCGAGATACCAGCGTGACAGACGGGCGGCTTTTCGTCTTTATATAGTAGATATTGCAGTTACAAAATAGTATTTTAAAAAATCTTTTACCAATAGGAAATATAAATAATATTGGTTGCATATTAAAGATATATGAGCATATAAGTATGAGCATGTTAAATGTGTTTAAGTTATACCAATACACTATTATAATATATCACTATTCTTACCGCCTTTTAAAGTTAAAATAGATCACGATAAAAATACGATACAAGAAAAGTTAGGTTGTTATCAGTTACCAAGTTTATTTAATACAGTTCCAAGAAACTTAATGGATATTAAAACATATGTTAAGATTTTATAAATACCACATTTCCAGCCGATAAGTTTGAAGCTTCGCAGAATGGTATTTGAATGTATCGTGTTGTGCTAATAAAAATGTAACAAGTAAAGAAAAAACCTTTTAAAAAAAAAGGAAGTAAATGTAGGGATGGCTAATATCAATGGAAACAAGATAGTAGGGATGGCATTTGCAACATCCCTACATAATAGCATAGGACCACAATGTAGTAGAATGTTATCAGACAAAAATAGGATAAATTAAACTCAATTGTGATTGAATAGTTATATGTTAATACTTGCCTGGCATTTAAAATAGCATTGCGATGAACAATCCGAGCCATCTCTATATAGGCAGAATTATTGCATTCCTGATGATAATAATAACCTAGCTCAACGGGAAATAGAAACAATTCTAGAAAATTGACATCAAAAGAAAATTTAAAATCTCAACATTTTAATTTTATTTTTAGGAGAAACTTATTTATAAAATCACAAATATTTTTTTTCAAAAATGGATGTACCACGTTTACTTCGGGTTATACCCAGTATAGGTAGGCGCAAAAGGCTTAAACAAAGTCTAATATTCCGGGTGAATTTCAAAGAAATACCGTCTGCGGCCGTTTACGACAACAGAGACCGATAAAAAGAGAAGTTCGCGCTTGCGCATTAAAGCAGATTTTGCATATCTGTAACTAGTAGCGTTGTTCAGTATTCAGACCTCGTAATCTCTCTGCATTCCACAATTTCGAGCTGTTTTTACTGCATAATGCCAACCTTTACATATATAAAATATGCGAATTAACAATACGAGTATTTTACCGTTGGATATTTAATTTTATAAACTTTTACCTCTAGTTTATTCATATTTTGTTATTAGTAGTAATATTACTTTTTGGACCCCTTTATTTGTGGACACCTAGCGGTCTCATAGTTCGCCTTATGGCAAATACGGCCGTATGTATGTTGACTGCTTAAAGTTTAATATTCTAGCTTTAATTTCAATAAGCTGCACCAAATCCTGTGTTTGGAGCAGAATAAAGAGAACAGATTCGGAAAATTTTGTGACATATAAAAGAGGTAATGAAGGTATAAAAACGAAACGTTGGGAATAAGATAAAACGTCTTTTGTATCCCTCTTTCAAACTTTATTTGTCGTTGCGTGTGTTAAAAATATATTAATCATTTAAGTTCTAAGAACATATTGACTTTAAGCTAAATAGATTTTCATCTCGGTTGCACGTATAATTTTGTTGAATCCCGCATTTATGTTTCTGCTACATACATATATTTATAGGTATATTTCTTGTATAATCTTTCACTCTTTTGATAGTTATTTCTTATCATCTGTTGCCTAGGGAACGCAGAAGGATTTTGCATTGTGCAGAAGCCTTTTATATAGAATGCCGGGCGCTTCCTGCACGGGACTATTAATGATCCTAAGCGGGGTTTTATCAGCGCGCGCTTCACGAGTTTTCCCTAGGATAACAGTTAGGTGTCACACACTGCAGGCACAGCGGGTATTCAAGTACTACGCATCAAGCTAGGGTCTGCTCTAACGAGAAACTAACTCCTGTCCTTTTAGCTTCTCTTGACTGTTTATTATGAGATCAGGTTACAAATTACACTACTGAAGGTAGTCAGCTTTCAGCGTGGTGAATCTTATCCGTAGAGAGCAGCAACGCGTTTGATTGATTTTATAATAGTTTCAAGCCATGAGAGATGCATGGGTTACCCGTTTTATTTGTGTCTTATCGTGTACTGAAATACGAGCCAGCGACACACTAGACACCTTTTTTTTCCCCCGAATTCGAGATTGAGAAATAATATATTTTGAAAAACTGTAGTCTGTCAATTTTGGAAATAGCTTATTTATTTTGTGCAAAACAATTAAAGAATAATCATAATATGTAGTATTGTAGATATGACAAGGTAAAGGTCACTGTTATAAATATCATCAGTCCATTGTTATACCGTGATCTGAAGTGTAAACAATTGGTGCTAAATATAGTGTTGTATCTCCAGGTTGTGTTTGTACATTATCGTGTATGTTTTACTCATTGGACAGTAATCACAATAAACCCTTACATAGTATCGTTAGTTGAATGTAAAACTGCTTTCAAAGCAATGGACAAGATAAACTATCACGTACAAGACAAGCAGAGGACCGACTCGCCCCAATCACAAGGTGCTTCCCCGAGACTCAGTTAAACTGGCTAAAACTACATGTCATGTTAATATACATACAAAATTATTTCACAAGGTCGGAATTCTACTCACAGTCAGATTTGCATACAATGGTGCTAAGAACACTTCCACGAAATGCTTATGGCGAGGGTGGAATTTTGAAGTGGGCAGAAAGAAATATTGAAGACGTACTGATATCTATATCCGTGCTAGAATGGGCGACACGTTTTTAAGAAGGAGGGATTAACCTTAAAGAGTGGCTTGCTCGCACAGTGTATTTCAGTCCAACTGAGCGTACATGGGAAACTGTTAAGAAATTCGTTGCATTCGGTCAAGTGACTCCAAAAAATAGAAATGACCTAACAGTAGTTGTTTCAGAACTGTAGTTGATGATATATCACAGCCTTAACCGCACACTTTGTCAAAGCTAACTTCAGTTTTGTTTTTTGCATATCACAAAAGTTGTAACAGGCCTAAAAGATCTCGAGGAAGGATTACTGTTCTTCGTACCTTTGGTTAATTCTTGCTACTGAAATACTTAAGCTCTTGCCTAGAAATAATGAATAATAAAAATGGTTACTACAGTTCTCAGTATCGATATTCTGTCGTATTCTTCAAATTCTGTTTATTTTTTACTTTAAGATCTGTAAGGATCATTTGTAAGTTTCAGCAACAATAGATCATTGTCTTTTCAACTCTTGTTTACTCTGCGATTTACCTTTAAGATAACGTATATTAGATCTTGTTTTCAAGGGAACTCAACGTAGCAGTCCATTAATATAAACGGACATCAGCATTTTAAATATGGTAAATAAGTTTGGGAAGTATCCCATAATTAGTCTAGGTGTTCAAATGTTCTGGTCTAATAAATAGTGTTTGTCCAGATGTTATAATGTAGTTTTGGAACGTCGGGTGTTATAAATTGTGTTTATCCAGATGTTATAATGTAGTTTTGGAACGTCGAGTGTTATAAATTGTGTTTATCCAGATGTTATGATGTAGTTTTGGAACGTCAGGTGTTATAAATTGTGTTTGTCCAGATGTTATAATGTAGTTTTGGAACGTCAGGTGTTATAAATTGTGTTTGTCCAGATGTTAATGTAGTTTTGGAACGTCAGGTGTTATAAATTGTGTTTGTCCAGATGTTATAATGTAGTTTTGGAACGTCAGGTGTTATCAATTGTGTTTGTCCAGATGTTATAATGTAGTTTTGGAACGTCAGGTGTTATAAATTGTGTTTGTCCAGATGTTATAATGTAGTTTTGGAACGTCGGGTGTTATAAATTGTGTTTGTCCACATGTTATAATGTAGTTTTGGAACGTCAGGTGTTTTAAATTGTGTTTGTCCAGATGTTATAATGTAGTTTTGGAACGTCATGTGTTATAAATTGTGTTTATCCAGGTGTTATAATATAGTTTTGGAACGTCAGGTGTTATAAATTGTGGAACTTTAAGTCTTATAATGCAAGTTGTAGAACTTCATCATTGATTGGTTAATTTACACACCAGAGGAGTTTAGTACTGGTCAAAATATAGGTTTTCCTCCCTTCAGGAGCCCGGCATGGCTATGGGATTAGGGCGCTCGAATCGCAATCGAATCCTCGTTCCACCAAACATGCTCTCCTCTTCAGCCGTGTGGGCGTTATAATTTGACGGTCAGTTCCACTATTCGTTGAAAAAAAAGTAGCGCAAGAGTTGGCGGTGGGTGGCGATGACTAGTTGCCTTCCCTCTAGTCTTTCACTGCTAAATTAGGGACGGCTAGCGCAGATAGCCCTCGTGTAGCTTTGCGCGAAATTCAAACCAAACCTGCCTTCAGTGATGGAGTTCCGTCGCGTTATGTATATCAATGCAGAGTCCAGGTAGCATGACACTGCCCTAATACCAAACTATCAGTCACAAGAACCCAACCTTTATTTTTATGTGTAAATATTATTGTTTTTAACACCAAGTATCCCATTGTAAATAAGATGAATTTAATACATTTCTTTCACTACAGTTTATCACAGGTTGTCCTTCACGCAGTAATCTCTTCAAGATTCTAGTAATGATACCTGATCCAATTTGATTTCAGCAGAGCTTGTCATTTCCACATTTTAAATAACAAGGGGAAGTATCCATAACGAAATTCCTGTCTTTTATAATTTGCATGTTATGTTATACATTATATATTAAAAGTTATTAATTGTTTAATAGGTATATTTATTAAATCATTCAGGAAAATTAAAATGTTGAAATATGTATTTATACTGTTAGGCGTAATGTTGCAACTTTAGGCGTAGCTAATCTATAGTAATAATAAACCAGGAACTTTGAAATGTATAAAATCCGAACTAATCTGAGTAGAAATATCTTGAATGACCTACTCCAGATTTTAATGGTAAATAAGTGCATATTCGTATCAAACTTCATTTATTTTTGTAAATCAGGCTTTAATTGTAATAAAATATATAACTAAAATATTTTTATATGCTAACATTTTAGTTTTTTGCTTGTTTTTATTTCTTATATTTCCTTTATTTTACACTTACATTTCCAATAAATACCGAAAGGTAACGACGACTAAATGCTAAGCCTATTATCTACAACAAATGTTACGAGTTTTAGCCTTAGACAGACGGAATGTATAACGTTAGGTCTTATAAATTTTGGAACTTCGTGGCTTGTAAATTGTAGGACTTGAGGTATTATAACTATGGTGTAAGATTAAGGTCTTAAATTAATGTAAACCGTTAGATCACTTGTATTTGATATCTTATTACAAGAATGTCATCTTCTTACAATTATAAGCCAAACATTACTAAAACTTCATCCATGTGCTGTATCTTGAAGTAGTATTAGCTAACTTAATGTTACAGAAATCGAGCCCTGATCAAAGTTTAGAGAGCTTTGGCATTATTGTACTTACATTTAACCCTCGAATTACAGACTTGTTTTTGTATTGGGGGGCGGGGGCGTATTGTATCGTATTTAGCAGTTTGTTCATGCCTGTTATGCCAGAGTGTTAAAAAATTGTAATATACATAAGCCTCAGAAATAATTAGTGGGTTTATTGATCGTATTTAAAGATTTTTAGGAAGTTGTATTCAACAAAGTCATGAATCCACAAGCAATTTGGTACATAAATACTTTAAATTAAGTGGATTTAAAAAGCCGATGGAGTCATGGGCCCCATTGGTAATTGTAGGGTTAAGAGTAAAATAATTACTTCAGATATGTGTTTATATTAAGGCATGTTGGTAAAGCTGCATCGGTACTTGAAGTTCCAAAAGATATGTAAAATGTGGTTTAGGACGTGGTTTTTTTCCCACAAAGCACTTCGTTAATGCAGGGAAACAAATTTAAAACATGTTTCTGCTTAAAAGTGTCTCGAAACTGGACTCGGTTTCTAGAGGATATAAATTGTTCATTACAACACATGAATGTTTTCTCTGGAGCACTTTGTAGTAACGCAGTGAAATATTTAAACAGACATTTTAAAAGTTTAAGACGTATTGTCCCCTGGTTGGACAATGTTAAGTCTTCGGATTTACAACGCTAAGTTCAGGGTTTCGATTCCCTCAGTGGACACAGCACACACACACATACTTGAGACGTGTTTCGAGAGTGGATCCACCAAAAACTTAACATAGGATATACACAGTGTATTGCAGAATGAGGTTTTACCTGTAACATTTCGAATCATGAGCATATTTTGCTCACAGCAATTCTTAAAATTTCTTCTATGTCTGTCAGAAATTATTATACATGATATAATCTAACAAAATAAAGGGGGCAATATAACATGCAACGTTTATACAGGGGGAGAGTACGTTATGTTAAGACGATTTGAGAGCCTCGCTACTTCATTACAGGCCATATCGCCACGTCCGGTCATACTCTATCTGACAATCATGCAACTTGGCAATAGCCCTGCAGAGTACTTTCCATTGCAAAAAAAATTCTGTCACAAGATTGTTATGTCCACAGCACACTACTCACCCCAGTTGCCTTCTATAATCTATCCACTGTACGAAGACAAGGGTTTCCTTGCATTCGTTTCAACAGTCTGATCTCACAGAAATTCATAGGGTCTGCACCTGGTGATTTGACTTGCATGTCTTCTGTTCGACATACACGACTGTTTCAATTTAAGTCTATTGCGAGTGTTAAATTTAGTTATTTTCAGAAGCGAAAGTTTATCGCAAGTTTACGAATCATAGGTTGTGTAGTTCAGTTGTGAAGTGGTGATTGTTGCATTATTGCGTCATGTTACGAGAACCTTTTACGTTTCTCATGTTGTTTTAATTGAGTATTATTGCATCATAATATCTCTCAGTATGTGGAACATTCTAGGCCTCTGTCTGGCTATAAATACGCGTCCAAAATGTAGTACGAATTAGTCAGATAGTTAGATCTAGATTGCGCAGTTGTGAGTTTAGTTGTAAAGAGCGTTTAGTGGCGATTTCTAAAGTGCAATTATCACAGACTGTATTGTAATAACAGAGCAGGAAGAATAATTTGTCTTGTCAATTGTGTTCTAAGTTAACTGAACCAGCCTGTGTGGACTTTGACGAAAAAGAGGCTCATTTAAAGCTCTAGATACAACTATGGTAACCAACAGTTATAGTGGTGATTTTAAAGCGAAATTATCACAGACTGTATTGTAATAACAGAGCAGGAAGAATAATTTGTATTGCCAATTTTGTTCTAAAGTAACTCAATCAGACTGCATGCACTTTGACGAAAAAGAGACAATTATTTAAAGCTCTAGATACAATTGTTATAACCAGTAGTGTAATGAACATTTATATACGTTTGACTTGTTTTAATATATTATTTTACAACCAGTGAAGTGTGTTGTTTGTTTATTGTTGAAATTTATCGCCAACAAGTCACAGACAGCTACTGTAAAGAATCCGGCCCATACAATAAAACCTGACATCTTCGTATGGAATAGCATGAATGCCAGTTTCATTCTCCAGCTGTTTGAAGTATGCGACGAATGAACAGACATATCGTGGAAGCAACTTGTGTACAGTGACTCGTGTCATTTTTCCAGACGGAGGTCTTAATCCCTTCCGTGTCAGGCTTTTTTTAACAGCCTGTACTTACACATTAATGAAACAAAAGTTCTTTCATGATCTGTTATTATATTTCTGCACGAAATATACTCTATAAATAAATGTTACATATCTGGATTTGTACATGATATATATATATTATTTCAATAAAACTACAGTAGGCCAGGTGGTTAGGGCGCTCGACTCGCAATCTGCAGGTCGCGGGT
>NW_013670402.1:22532-37737 GCF_000517525.1 Limulus polyphemus
CAAACAAACAAAACTACAGTAAAGAATGGGAATACTTTTGTATGTTGTTTATGATACATAATTCAGAATAAATCTGAAAGAGATGAGACCAGACATTTCCCCTACCATCCTAGCAAGCACTGATTGTAATATGGTAAAATGCGAATAAATTTTGGCAAATAATGAAAAATACGGCGAGAAATAGTTTGCCTGAATTATCTCGGGGCATATATTAATTGAAACATGGAGGGCGCCCGAGTTATCTTGGGCAAATCAATCACTGAAAGGGTTAATTATGTTGCATGGGCTCATTTTGTCACTGATCTTTGTGTATTCTCATATGTTAGAAGACGCTACATTTTGCTTATCATGGTTGCAGAAAACGTTTTACAGGTATATTTCTGGATGGTCATGACGCCCTAAGTTGATCTGTATTTCCATGTTTTCAAATGACAAAGTTTATCACTGGCTTGAAAATTCTAAATTCCTATTATCTTAACGTATGAATATTCTCTCAAAACGATAAATTTTCGGTGGCATCATACTACCTACGCAACGGCATATAATGTCAAAATGTAGCTGAAATACGTACTGTACCACCATGACATTATATCGGCTGTGGTTGTGACGTGAGTTGTTGAGTTACTTATTTAAAATCGTGTTAATATAGGTTTTAGGTAGAGAAATTTATAACTTTACGTTAACACAGTGGACTAGGGGTGCTTAATGAATGTAGGTTATGCTTGTAGATTGAATTATGTTTCTTTTATAAATAAAGGCCAACCTCACATATTGAAGGCATTTATATCAGAACTATAGGATATTATATTCTTGAAGACATTCAATACAAATAGAGGTCCTGTTCGTAAAGTCAGGGTATGGAAAGACAGTATTCAAGATACGTTAATTATATAGTTCTTGATATTTAGCCTAATTCGCCCGTTTTTTGTTGGTTGGTGTAGCTGAATTTGGAAAAGTAACTACATACTGTAGAAACTTAAGGCTACGAAGTAGACTTGAACTTCGTAAAAACGTCTTGCAGTCGTTAAAATTGTATCCTTAAATTGGAAGTATCATTTCGTCGTGAAAATTTTACAGCTTGTTTAGCGCAGTCACTTAATGATTATTTTACTTCTCGTTGAGGTTGAAATACATAGTGAAATAAGCTTATGAGTTCAGTTGATTTACAAGTGTATTTCTACCTGATGCGTATGTGTAGTTTTGGATTTTTGGATATGATACGAGAAATAATAATAATAAAAAATGACGTGTGTGTCCCCCATCCCCCACCCAACCCATTAGAGCTGTGCTGTAAAACTAGAACTTATTGGTGGTTGGTCCAATTGCTATTAGCCGACGCGTTGATCCAATCATTGCCGCTGAGGGCGTGGCTCTCTGCTGCAGCGAGCGCGAGCAGGATCAACACCCATCGTCATAGTTACAGGGGACGTTAAAGATGCTGGGTGGAAGTACCTCGTACAGGCTGGGCATCACTTGACAACATGGCCTCACCTTTATGTTTCATGGCTACCAGTACGTTGTAGCCTATACATTCATGTGAAATACCACCAATATGTTCGCAAGTTAAAAAAGAAAAGAAGAAGTAATTGGCTGAAGTTTATTGTCTGGAATGCACCATCAGAGTCATAAACAGAGGTTAAATTTAGTCTTGACCAGAAACAGGTAGCCATTTTCTTCGAGGTCTGGTCCTAGACGGAAGCAGGTATCCGTTTTCTACGATATGCTTATGCTAAATTTGTCTGTACACAGTGCATCTCAGGAAGAAAGCCTCAACCCTCTACGACTTTGATTTGTCATATCATGTCGACCCTTCAGATTCTTGAAAGGCTTCCGTCAGGTAGGGCGATTTATAGCTCAGTCATCAAAATGATTAAGTAGAGCTCAAAACATGACAAACTAGACTGACTGTGTATACACTCACCTGGGAAGAACTAGATCCGAGTAAAAACCGTTTTCTCTCTCTTTAAGTCAGATCATGATGTCTTCCAACCCTCTTGTGGTTTTTGAGTCAGTTGTGATAGTGTGAAGCGTGGTTATACAAACTACCGATCCTCACCTTGTAAAGTATACTTTTATTTTCTATGTGATACAAAAACTACTGATTTAAAAACAATAAGGGAACTACCTTAAATATACAACGCATGATAGGTAATAAATACGTCATTCTGTAGTTGTTAAAGAGTGGTCTGACGTCAGTAAGTACGACCGATGTGAAACCCTGTATCATTACAGGTGAAATACATGTTTATCGGGATGGTAGAGGTCTTTATTCCGCGATCAAAGTGTAACACTTCAGTCCTGTGTAACAAGAACTGCTAAGATAGGAAATATTCATTGAAACGCTGGAACAGCTTGGAACACCAGTTGTAAATGTCGTGTAATAGAAACAACAAAATGCTGTAAGAACAAAAGTTAGTCTTCCATTAACCCAAGTCTTCCAATTAACGGCCTTACAAGCTTCTCTGTGGTCAAGTGTCCAGCTGTGCCTTTAAGCTAGTGCAAGGTCTTCCAGTGCGCAGGTGTGGATATAATTTGGAACTCGGTCTTAAATTGATGATTTAAAAAAAAGTTATTACTCTATTAGTAAAGTTAACGTTAGCGACAGAGAAACAGAAACAATGTTTCATTTCTCTGTTGAACAGTCACTGAGTTTGTAGCTACTGGTTGTGTTCAACAACTCTGCTGCTGCTCAGTTTTATGATTCTGCTCAAAATTTCGTCTTCCAGGTAGAGTTACTACATCTGTTTTGTTATATGTGTATTGTCCTAGCTGTTAGTCTGTAATAAAAGATGTCGGTAAGAGCTCCGGATACTCCTAGCCTGTTCAGCTGAACCTCTCGGTACAGCCGTCAGCGGCTCCACGTGAATAGTGTACCAGTATAAATTATACCGGGTCTACTCGTGGTCCAGCATTTCGAATCTAACTTGATCCTTCTGAACTTGAGACTTATAGATCTGAATTTTCTCTGTGCACAATCAAGAAGCACAATGAATCGGGATAGTTTACATTACGCGATGTGGATAGAGGCGACTCGTCGTCTTGTCGTTAGAACTGGTCTTCCTTTCACGCCTAGGAGCCGTCGCCAGAGACCCCGACCCACACCTCCACCCCACCCTATCACGGGTAACTTCATCTTAGAGAAGTTATGGAAAGGAAATTTTCAAGCATTTTTGCAACAACAACCTCGAAAACGCAGGCGGAGAAACAATAGAAGAAGAAAAAGGGGTCGTGGGAAGACACTTCGAAGTGTTGTAAGGTAAGATGTCCACTCTAGCTACTGAACTTGTATATACTGGGTAGTTTTGTATTTTTCTCCATTGAATCAAGTAGACTTGCCCTTATTCTTCATTTTCACCATATAATTCAGACCGATACCTTTATTTATCAAATGTTCACGTTTTATTTTAATTGATTAATTTATTTTATTTTTTGCTGTCAGATGTTTATCCTGTCTGATCCAACGTGTGTTTCCTATTATTGGTCTCCTGAACTTTCAGTTAATGGTTACAGTAGAGCCAGTTTGTGGTTGTTTCTCGATTTCCCAAAGTGCACTTTTATATCTGTGTATATTTTCCGCAAGTGAAGTACTGATTAAGGTAAGCAGTTACTTGCAGAATCAACTGTAATATTGCCGGATTGCCCAACAGTGCAAATCTTACATCTGCAGATATTGCCGGTTGGGGTATTTATAAGATTAACCTGAGACTACTTCTGGATTTGTTGCATGATGTACATTTTATAAATATCATTCTTTTTCAGTTTTAGAGATAGATCATTTGAAAGATGTAAAGCCAGCATCAATTGATGTCCTCTTTGAACTACATGGATATGTATTACGTACAAATACAGTAAACTTGGTTGGAAAATATTGCACAGCACTCAATTATTTTGCCGTATAATATAATTCTATCTGTTTATTAATTCAATAATATATCTGTATTACCGATCAAGGAAAGACGAACCCCAAGTAAGAGAGCTAGTCTCAGTTCCCCAGTTTGCATTTTCCGCTGAATCGTCATTTGTTGGGCTGTTCTCATACTACGTGTTTCCAAACTTTCTCGGTCCAAGGCCCATCAGAACATTCTGATCGAGGTACCCCCACTCACCAAGTGAATGTATAGATAAGAAGTACCTTCACGGTATTGTGTATTTGCTATGACTCCCCTGACACTTTCTTTTATTTCCCCTGACATACAATATTATATAGGGTGGTTTCAGATAGTGCTAATTAGCCATATTTTCTGTTTGCATTAAGCTTTATGTACAATGATTTGGTAGTGAGGAAGGTTAATACAATGAAAGTATCCTCGGGGATACTTTCATCGCCAACTTAAAGTTGTTTTCTGTTTTAGTTTTTACAAGCTCTTATCTGTCGTACTGGCTTGCATCCGTTGTTTTCTGTCGTACTGGCTTGCGTCAATTGTTTTCTGTCGTACTGGCTTGCGTCAATTGTTTTCTGTCGTACTGGCATGCATCAGTTGTTTTCTGTCGTACTGGCTTGCGTCAGTTCTTTTCTGTCGTACTGGCTTGCGTCAGTTCTTTTCTGTCGTACTGGCTTGCATCAGTTGTTTTCTGTCATACTGGCATGCATCAGTTGTTTTCTGTTGTACTAGCTTGCATCAGTTGTTTTCTGTCGTACTGGCTTGCGTCAGTTGTTTTCTGTCGTACTGGCTTGCGTCAGTTGTTTTCTGTCGTACTGGCTTGCGTCAGTTGTTTTCTGTCGTACTGGCTTGCGTCAGTTGTTTTCTGTCGTACTGGCTTGCATCAGTTGTTTTCTATCATACTGGCTGCATCAATTGTTTTCTATCATACTGGCTTGCGTCAGTTTTCTATCATGACCCAAGCCAGTATGATAGAAAACAACTGACGCGAGTCAGTATGACAGAAAACAACTGACGCGAATCAGTACGACAGAAAAGAACTGATGCAAGCCAGTATGACAGAAAGAACTGATGCAAGCCAGTATGACAGAAAACAACTGACGCAAGCCAGTGTGATAGAAAACAACTGACGCAAGCCAGTAACTGATGTATACCAAAACGCCTGAAAACAACTGACGTGAGCCAATACGACAGAAAATAACTGATGTATACCAATACGACAGAAAATAACTGATGTATACCAAAACGCCTGAAAACAACTGACGTAAGCCAATACGACAGAAAATAACTGATGTATACCAAAACGCCTGAAAACAACTGACGTGAGCCAATACGACAGAAAATAACTGATGTAAACCAATACAACCAAACAGCTGATGCAAGTCAATACGATAGTAGGGGGATGATTTATGTCAATATGACAGAAAACAACTGATGTAAACGAATACAACTAAAACCAGCTGATATAAGCTAATGCGACAGAAAACAACTGACTTAAGCCAGTAAGACAGAAAACAACTGACGCGAGTCAGTATGACAGAAAACAACTGTTTTCTGTCGTTCTCATTTATATTAGTTTTCTCTTTTAGTATATACCCGTTGTTTTTCTCTTCTTTTAGGGTTATATACATTTTTTTGTTTCTATTGTTATCCGTTTTATTTGTACCAGTTCATTTCAGTCGTTTTGATTTATACCCGTGTTTTTCTTTTCTTTTGTATACATTTTTTTGTTCCTATTTTTATCCGTTTTTATTTGTACCAGTTCATTTCTGTCGTTTTGATTTATACCCGTGTTTTTTCTTTTATTTTGTATACATTTTTTTCAGTTTTAGTTATTGTCCGTTGTTTTCATTTGTATCAGTTCGTTCCAGTCAATTTGTACCAGTTCATTTCTGTTTTTTTGTCGTTTTTAGTTGTACCATTTGTTTTTGTTATTTTAATGTTGTTTTGATTGATATAAGTTTTCTACTACCTGGTTATTGTTGTATTTGCTATATCCATGAAGACAGTATCACTGTCCCCTTCATACAGTGATACAGCCACTATGTTATAGGCCTTTTTTGTATATAAACAGTGTCACAACTACCAGGTAATGTTGTCTTCTTTCCAACTCATAACTTTATCTTCTCTATATTTCTGCAGGGATTAATGTTCTTATATAGAATAACTATGTAGTTTATGTAGTTTTCTATACCAGGTAATGTTGTCTTCTTTATAACTACTTAACTTTATCTACTCTATATTTCTGCAGGGATTAATGTTCTTATATAGAATAACTATGTAGTTTTCTAGATGAATTTCCTTTTGTAAGGCTTCCTTATTCCCTTTATTATGTAATTCGACGGATATGCTTTGTTTGGTACTCCTCGAACGAACATTTTAAAAAGTTTTAGTTTTGGGAAGTTCTAGTATACTCAGATTGATTCTATAAATAGTGTTCAAAATACAAATAGTAACGGGTAATGAAGATTTGTGTAGAGGTTAGATGTAAGATGTGTGCGTGCGCGCGTACATAATTTTATTTTGGGGAAGTTACAATTATATTTCGTGTGTCCATATAATAATTCTACAACAATCGTTGGCCACCTTCTTTATTTCACTTCCTTTAGCGTTTGATTATTGCGCTTGTATGTTGAGGATCGTCTCTTTGGTAAGCTGGGAAACTTTTATAATGGTATTTTTTACTATGTGTTTGTTTGTAATTAAGCACAATGCTACACAATGAGCTATCTGTGGTCTGCCCACCACGGGTATCGAAACCCGGATTCTAGCGTTGTAAGTCTGCAGACATGCCGCTGTGCCACCGGGGGGCATTTACTATGTGAACTGTGTCATGAGTATTTGCGCAGTGTTTTATATTATAACTCTTTTCTGCGTGTTAAAAGAAAAACAACCAGACTGTATGTTGAAAACCTTACTGTATCGATTAACCACTAAAATTGGATACCGCATTTCGGAGCAGTTTGGCCTAACGTTAAATAGGAGAATTTGATGTCGGAGCGTATTTAGGCCTATCGTGAATTGGGACAACTTAATAATAACTTAATGTCGGGATGCAATTAAGCTTAACGTGAATTGAGACTATTTGTTATTTTTGTTTTGCGGTGTCACATTTTTCTTTGCTCATCCACACAAGAATCTATCTGGGAAAATTAACATTAAAACAAAAAAGCTAAGAAATGGTTAATTTTGTGCTAAACTAAAATTGATTTAAAAGACTTCGGTTTCGGGCAACTACTAGAAGCAACCAAATCATCATAACCTTTGACCCTATGAATTTTTTTTTTTGTCTTTTATTTCATTTACTTACATTGAATTGTGGACAGCCACAAGTTTAACGAACTTTCAAACACGGTAAACAACTTTATTCGGAAGGATACGATGAACGTTTTGGACTGTGATTTTGATTATAAAATAATAACGTGGATCGTTACGAGGTTATTATAAATGTTAAAAATAGCTGAATCCTTTCGTAATGTGGTCTCTCATTTGCTCGTGAAGAAAAGCTAACCGTTCTTCAAAGGTATGGAGCCATTGGATCGTTTTTCGGACTATAACGTTATAGCTTAGTATTTTACAGCAGCCACACGAATCGGCCCGGCATCTTGAAGTGGATATAACATAAGAACCATTCCCGAGAGATTTGTGTTGTTTTGATTAGACAAAAAGAAGACGTTTGGCACTATTTTCGAGGTCTAGGTCGCTGGACCTGACCCGAGACCATGAGAGCCAACATGGAGACGTTAACTTGTAAAGTAAAATGATCTTATATATATTGCAAACCGTGGTGTCTGTCAATCATTTCAAAAGTGAATGTTGAGCTTTGCCTGCGTGCGCAGCTTTAGAAACGGGCGGGAGAAGAACAGGCTTGAATAATGTTGATGCTAAATTTTATTCGTTTGTATTGTGCTAGAAATGTTATATTTAAAGAAGTACTATTACGATAAATATACTAATTTGGACGGAAATGTTTTGCGGGTCTCTGCTAGTGTGTGTGTAATAAAATGTAATATCATGTGTATTTATTTATTTTTACTCCTTCACTTTATACATAACACAGGGGTTGGCTCTCTTAAAATACCGATTGTATAGTGTACAAAACATTGAGTATCTAATGTTAATCTATTATTCACAGGTAATTTCGGTTTCACCCTGTACTTAAGCCTTTTAAAAGAACACCAGATATGTGTAAGAAAGCTAACTTCAAGGGGTAATGATAACATTGTTTACACTAGAATTATGACGTTTTTAGCTTATGTAAAATATAGAAGAAACAAATCTACTTTTCAATATCTCTACAACCTTCGCAGTTCCTTATTTAGTATTCCACAAAAGGTTTAGCTGCAATATACCAAGCCATTTTTGTTGTAAGTTGACAAGAAAATAATAATAAGAATTACAAATGGGCCGTTTGAGCGGATTTTCTTCTCCTTGTAAGTCTAACATGCATGCTTTTTGTGCATTTTTATATGTGTTCAGCCTTAGCAGTTAATAGTAAAGGTTTTAAAGTGTTGTTTGAACTGAATCTTTACTTTTTAAGGTGCGTTTTGCCCGAACGTTCTATTAGGGTTTTGTGAAATTCCTTGCGATCCTTATTATTAACAGCTATCGTGGTTCATGATTATACTTGTCATAAAAGACATTAGTATTAGGCCTGTTATATATTTAAATATCTACATTCCATATTTAGTCCCTCAGGGATTATCGAGAATTAGAAGAGTGTATAATAATAGTATTCCAAACACACTGTATTTGTAATATCCAGTTGACTCGCTTAATACACATAATGTACAAAGTTAGTTTTAAAGATGGATTTTACTGTCCTAATACGGGATTAATGCACGAGCTCGTCAGACGTCAATCTCCCACACGTGGCTGCAACTTTCTTTCACATTCACATCGATTCAGACCCCACTTGAAGCCCACTCATCTGAAGCCATGTAGGTCTAACCAACAGGGGGAAGTGCACTCTTATGCGACTGGTTACTGCCACAGCTGCTTCATATATTGTACAAACTTGACGGGAAATTATAAGGCAGCCTATCGACGAAGAAAACAAGCCTAATACGATTTCCATGTTATGATTGGTGAATGTGACAAATTTATTATTGCATGAGGAAGCAGAGAGTTTCTCTTTTATTATTATTACTTGGCTACTATTCTTTCTAGTTGGTTGCATCCCAGATAGATAGAAGTGGCTAATTGAAAACAGCTCCATATATGATAATCAGATCTTGACGTAGATGAGGATCGTTGCTCATTGATTGCTGTTTTATTCTAGAATGTTCTCGAGAAAAATGGTCCCAAAAGGGCCGTTTCTCACAACTGTCTGGTTAATTAGAAATTAGATTATTTTAAAGTTAACGATGCATCACGAAAAATTCGCTTTTTTTTCTTTTGTATCGGAAATGGGCCTATGTCGAGAAGTCGTAGGTGGCTCTTTTGAGAGTAATTAATAATATTGTCACAGGTTTATTGATAAGAAAGTTTACTAGGTAGCCTAGAAAAATTGGAACGTGCCATTATTACTTTCCCTAAATCATTAGCCGTGTAGTAGCGATTGTCAAAGTTATGACGAAGTACGTACGTGGAATATAACTATCCATTTTAAACCCCTAACGATAATTGCTGACAGGATAAGAAAAATAGTCGGGGTTGTTGGTCAGTTATTCTTTAACCTAGACAATCCTTTTCGATTAAAATGAGGTTCATTTGTATGGACTTTAAAATATATAGTGATGTATGCCTAGTCCTTAGAGCCGTCTTTACCACTTTGAATAGCAGTAAAGACTCAACACAAGTGTGTGTGTGTGAAAAATCAAGTCCTCGTGTATGCTTGCTACTGAGTTTTGAATAATGGTGATGACTCGACTACAGTGGGTATGAAAAATCCAGTCCTGAATGTACAATTTCTAGTGAGTCTTCCCCACTGAGAATAACCGTAAGAGTTCAACACAAGCGTGTGTGAAAAATTAAGGACTGGTATACACTTTTTATAGACTCTTTACGACTGCGAATAGCAAAAAGGACTAAACACGAACACGTGTGGAAAATCAGGATCTGATGTACATTTTCTAGCGAGTTTTTATCACTGTAAATAACGGGAAGGACTAAACACAAGCGCGTATAGAAAATCAAGTCCTGATTAAACTTTCTAGTGAGCTTTTATCACTTAGAATAACAGTAAGGACTCGACAACAGTGTGTGTGAAATATCATCCTGATGTACATTTTCTAGTGAATCTTTACATCTGAGAGTAATGGTAAGGAGTCAACCCAGCATGTGAGGAAAATCAATTCGTAATGTACATTTTCCAGTGAGCATTTACCACTGTGAATAAAGACTTAGAGATGCTTTTAGCATCTTCCTTAAAGTCTATTTACGTGGATCAGAGATGGGATCTTGAGAGCAAAGTATGAGGATTTAGTCTTGGTCTTGATCTCAACACCATCTTTGCGAAGTTGCAAATAACTTTTACACACTGATTTTGTTGGTGAAAACATCCAATCTTACAATAACATGATTTATCTTATGGGTAGGATTCTGGATCCGAACTGTAGTTCTGTTTGGTTGGAAGATAATCATCCAGGATTAGAAGTGTAATCTGGCTTAAGGAATAGTATCATTGATGGTAATTTGAAAGAAGCGGGATAGTTCTCCCGACGCAAAACCAATTGAAAGGGTAGCCAGCAGCCTATCGTATTACAGACTGATCAAAATTAAAACACCCCGTCCCCACAGAAAAATACTCATTTATTTCCTTTTGTATCATATGCCAAGCATTGGCAACAATCTCAAGGACTCAGCCATCAGTCTACAAAAATCCATTCTCTTCATTTATAAGCTTTGGAAACGCTTTCATCACTATTAGGGTAACAAAATCCGTGGAGAAGTTTGAAAGTTTCTAAATTTCGTCCATAACATGAGAAAATATTCTAAATCCTTTCAATATTAGTAGAAACAGAAAGGGTTTTTATCTAGTGGGGAGGGGAAGTAGGCTGTTTCCTGAGACCACGTCGAGCAAAAATATCACCAAGACTTCTCTCATATTTAGTGTTTTTAAGATGCAACAATCACTTTTAAAGAAGACTATCCTTCTTAATAATGTGCAAACAAATGCCGAAACTAATAAAAGTTATGGCAATGCTCTAAATTGTATGGAATAAATGGATATTTTCTTGACATGTAATTAATCATTATTGGTGATAAACATTTATCAACAGTTAAATCCATTTCAATAGGAATATGAATGCTCTCATTGGTAAATGTTTCCTCTGCATTAATCTTTAGTCATCTGTTAGTGTTGAAATGACATTTTTTCAATGATTAAATTATCCAAAGATAAATAAATCAATTCGACATCCGTATAAAAACTTTATTTAATTGTTGCTAAGAGGTATCTGTTTGTCAATTATGTTCCCGTAGAGACATACTATTTTTCTGTTGTTTCTTCTTTCAATCCACCGCTATGCCTCCATTTCTCAGCTTGACTTGAAACTTGGTAAGGTTATACCTTTGTCCAATATGTCCATACACCTTTTTTTTTTTCACTTTTTTTACTCAACTCTCATGAGTTCACCTTTGAAAAATTATGTTGTGGAACACCTGGGGTCCAATGGGACCCCAGCACAAAATTAACTTTATAGTATGCTCTGGATTGAAATTCCAAAAACCAATTGCATTACAACTTCTATTAGGGTTAGCATACAATGTGAACAACATATATATATATACATATATATATATTCTAGAGGAAATATGTTGACAAATCAAGAAACTACCAAATTACGTTGTACCTAAGTATACAAATAAGCAGTATTAAACCATTCCTTATACAAGTAGTATAAAAAAATGACGACGAAGTTTTATTATACTCTGATATCTAAGTTATTATCCACCAATATATGATGGGATTACCACAATATTGCAAAATTCAACTCAAAGTGTACGTTGTGGTCACTTGGGTCCGACCAGACCTCAACACAAATTTATCCTTATGGTAGGCTGTGGTTTGAAAATCCAATAAGCAGGTTATTTACAACACTTATCAAACGAGGTTTCTATAAAATGGGTCATTATAAGCAGTCATCATAGAGAACACTTGTTGAGGAATGAGATGTGCGTACATGATACCAAAATGATATTATAAACAAACAGACCAGATGATACTGACAGTACTGTACTACTTTGCTGGATTATTCTCTTCAATAGCCTATATAAGTTTATTTAAACAGATACGTCTGGAACAGTGTCATATTGAGCCAGGGATTTGCTTTACACTTACATGAATTGATATAAATTTGTAATGATTATCTAAAAAATACAAAAGCGAGGAAGTCGTCCATGTGGACCCCCGGTGTACTGAGAGACTTAAGCATTCTTAAGGATTTTATGGAGGCAAAAGTCTAACAACTTAAAAATGTATATTTTTGGCTCCTGTTTGGTCATATTTACAGCAGTCAAGATGAAAATTAGTACAAATATAAATTTCTATGCGCCCATGGGATTTGTTACAAAGGTACTGTTTTTACAGGTACCGTACATGTGCATACAAAAATGTGGGATATGCTAATTTTTGGTCATTTGGGGGGAGGGGTGTAAAGGTTAAATCAACTCATAATTTTAGAGGTTTTGGTCTATTACTTAGCCTTGTTTCGACCAATTTCGTACAAAGATATTATTTTCAGGTCCCAAAGAGAGATGTAGACAATTTTTGAATTTTTCAGCGAGAAAACTACAGTTTGGGCTTTTCGTGAACTATTCATGTGTATGTCAACCAACTTACGTGGGAATTAGTACAATGGTATCTTCTTGCAAGTTTCAAGGAGTGATATAGACAGTTTTCAGTTTTTCTGATTTCAAAATTGGCCATGATGGGATTGCGTGGCGGAGACGTGTTTCGTGTTGGCCTCTAATTAAAAACATAAACCATTGTTGGTTGCACTTAAATTACATTTTGTTACTTCAAATTCATTGAAAATGGCTTTAATTGTTGTCCAATAAATATCAATTGCATGTCAGATGAATATCAGTGTCATATAGTTTAAGTCATTACCCAAAAAAAATTATTGCACATTTCTTTGTGGTGTGTATTCGTAATTGTACTGAGTGGAATTATTGTTTTTGATGTTCACACTGAATTAAATAGATTATGTTTACTGGGCAAAGCATATCCATGTATACGAACTGATAGATATGTTTGTAACAAAAAACAGCTATGTCCGAACATAAGCGTGAAAGGCATTAATTGAGTATTTGCAGAAATGTAGTCTGCCAAGTAAAATATTGACTACACAATCGAAATCTGATAGGCTAATGCTTTTTTATTGGTTTGTCTCAGCCTCGACATCATCTCCGGGAAAGACATGGGTCGATGCTTAAAGAATCTTGTAGTATCTTCCTTAAAGTCTACATCCGTTGTTTATTGGACATAGTTCAACACTTAGAGAATCTTGTATTATCTTCCTCAAATACTACCTGAGTGGTTTATATGACGGACATATGTCGATCCTTAGAGAATCTTGTATTATCTTCCTTAAATACTACCTGAGTGGTTTATATGACGGACATATGTCGATCCTTAGAGAATCTTGTATTATCTTCCTTAAATACTACTTGAGTGGTCTATATGACGGACATAATTCGACCCTTAGAGAATCTTGTATTATCTTCCTTAAATACTACTTGAGTGGTTTATAGGGCATTTAAGGAAGATAATACAAGATTCTCTAAGGGTCGAATTATGTCCAACCACTCAGTAGTTAATCCAACCTAACGGTATACCACATGTAAGTATAATCCAACCTAATGGTATACTACATGTAAGTATAATCCAACCTAACGGTATACTACATGTAAGTATAATCCAACCTAATGGTATACTACATGTAGGGGAAATCCAACTTAATGGTATACTACATGTAAGTATAATCCAACCTAATGGTATAGTACATGTAAGTATAATCCAACCTAATGGTATAGTACATGTAGGGGTAATCCAACCTAATGGTATACTACATGTAAGTATAATCCAACCTAATGGTATAGTACATGTAAGTATAATCCAACCTAATGGTATAGTACATGTAGGGGTAATCCAACCTAATGGTATACTACATGTAAGTATAATCCAACCTAATGGTATAGTACATGTAAGTATATCCCAGCATAATGGTTCATCAGGGTTGATTTCTAGTTCTGATTTATGTATGTAGCTGGGTCCAATCAGAAGTCAATATTAATGGACAGTCAAATTCTCCACGAAACATGACGTTTAGAATATCTCCTGCAAATTACACCTAAAACTAAAGACCACTTAACTAACTTCCAACAACGTTGTCTAAAGCCAATACCCTTTAGTGAACTACTTGTCGTCCTCTTTAAATATCGACATATGTCCGCCCTATAAACCACTCGAGTAGTATTTAAGGAAGATAATACAAGATTCTCTAAAGGTCGACATATGTCCGCCCTATAAACCACTCAAGTAGTATTTAAGGAAGATAATACAAGATTTCTAAGGGTCGAATTATGTCCGTCATATAAACCACTCGAGTAGTATTTGAGGAAGATAATACAAGATTCACTAAGGGTCGACATATGTCCGTCATATTACTTACATGTGGTATACCGTTAGGTTGGATTATACTTACATGTAGTATACCATTAGGTTGGATTACCCCTACATGTACTATACCATTAGGTTGGATTACCCCTACATGTACCAGACCGTTTTGTTGAATTAACCCTACGTGAATTATACCGTTATGTTGGATTACCCTTACATATACTATACCATTAGGTTAGATTACCCCTACATGTAGTATACCATTAGGTTGGATTACCCCTACATGTATCAGACCGTTTTGTTGAATTACCCCTACGTGAATTATACCATGATGTTGGATTACGCTTACATGTAAATACCGTTATGTTATAATATCCTTACATGTAGAATACCGTTATGTTGGATTACCACTACATGAATTATACCGTGATGTTGGATTACCCCTACGCAACTTATACTGTTATGTTGGATTATCCTTACATGTAGTATACCGTTTTGTTGAATTACCCCTACGCGAATTATACCGTTATGTTATATTACCCTTACATGTAGTATACCGTTATGTTGGATTACCCTTGCATGTAGTATACCGTTATGTTAATTACGCTTACATGTAGTATACCGTTATGTTGATTACCCTTACATGTAGCATACCGTTATGTTAGATTACGCTTACATGTAGTATACCGTTATGTTGGATTACCCTTACATGTAGTATACCGTTATGTTGGATTACCACTACGTGAATTATACCGTG
>NW_013670402.1:38538-41496 GCF_000517525.1 Limulus polyphemus
TAGAGTTTCTACACCTTTGACAAACAACTGTCAGACTACTTGATAAGGTGTTTGGACGGTTTATATTGATTTTTTTTTTATATTGTAAACTTCTCTAGAGTTTCTACACATCTTTGACAAACAACTGTCAGACTACTTGATAAGGTGTTTGGACGGTTTATATTGATTTTTTTATATATTTTAAACTTCTCTAGAGTTTCTACACATCTTTGACAAACAACTGTCAGACTACTTGATAAGGTGTTTGGACGGTTTATATTGATTTTTTTATATATTTTAAACTTCTCTAGAGTTTCTACACATCTTTGACAAACAACTGTCAGACTACTCGATAAGGTGTTTGGACGGTTTATATTGATTTTTTTTTATATTGTAAACTTCTCTAGAGTTTCTACACATCTTCAACTGTTTTGATGCTTTTGTGTTACGGAATTGTGTGGCTAGTTTCACTTGAAAAACAAAACCACATATTTTTCTCACAATTCTACGTTTGCCATCATTGACAACGTTAACTTACCCGTAAAACTATAAATACACTCTAGCCACCTCCAGAAGCTACGTTTCCACTAAACTAACACAAGTGTTGACGTATATGACGAAGGTTAGTATGCACGCACGTGCCCTAAAACATTATATGCGTGAGGGACACCGGGAATGATGTAGCCGTAATGAAAATTGAAATATGTTTATTTTTTGATGTCACGCTAGAATTCGTAATCAGTTTAACCTCGAGTATTGTAATTTTACAAAAAGCTCACAGGTTCGCACAAACAATAATAAAAATTAAAAAGTTCGAGTGCTTTATGAGACAGTAGACTGAAGAACGAAGATCCACTTCCGGTCGTACGCAAGGTTTTTCCAGCTCGTTCGTATCCTCTGGATTGGAGGAAAATTCTCCCTGTCTGTTTAAATAAATATATTGTGTGTGTTCCAGACGTATCTGTTTAAATAAACATATATATTGTGTGTGTGTGTTCCAGACGTATCTGTTTAAATAAATATATATTTTCTGTGTGTGTTCCAGAGGTATCTGTTTAAATAAATATATATATATTGTGTGTGTTCCAGAGGTATCTGTTTAAATAAATATATATATATATATATATTGTGTGTGTGTTCCAGACGTATCTGTTTAAATAAATATATATATTGTGTGTGTGTTCCAGACGTATCTGTTTAAATAAATATATATTTTCTGTGTATGCTCCAGAGGTATCTGTTTAAATAAATATATATATTGTGTGTGGGTTCCAGACGTATCTGTTTAAATAAATATGTATATTTTGTGTGTTCCAGACGTATCTGTTTAAATAAATATATATTTTCTGTGTGTGTTCAAGAGGTAGGTACAATTAAGGGCTTGATGTGGTCTAGTGGTATAATTAATTATACTTGTCATAAGACATTGATATTAGGCCAGCTATATTTTTAACAATACATTCTTGATCTAATCCCTTAGGTATTTTCAAGAATTATTATGTTGTGTTGGAGCCTCATGTGTATTTCCTTTCGTTCTTAAATTATATCTTGTTTGCTCAATTTAAATCCATTGTTAAAT
Organism: Limulus polyphemus; assembly: GCF_000517525.1. NCBI lineage: Eukaryota > Metazoa > Arthropoda > Merostomata > Xiphosura > Limulidae > Limulus > Limulus polyphemus. Next base: position 40,097 of record NW_013670402.1, read on the forward strand.
CCACATTAATGGAAGGGCTGTACTTTGTCTCTTTAGCTGCCTATATCTACATAAACACCAACTGAAAGGCCTCGTCAGCACTGGGCAGATATGGTGTGATTGGCATATTGTTGTGTATTATTTTGCTTTTCCTCATAGTTTCTTTGAATTACTGATGTGATGTTCTCTCGTTGACGTTGTGATTACTTGGTCCGTTCACCATTTTTTCTGAATGAGTTAATATTATAATAATGGGGATAAAAATACGTTAATAATATTATGTTATTAATCGTTATCATAATTCTGATTTGTAAATTACTTAAATAATACTTTATGATAATTACACTTCTCTTAACACCAACGCAGCTGTTGGTCTTGCAACTGATGTAAATAGCGATCAGATCACTACTGTAACCGTTGTATCCTCTTCGGCACTGGATATGGCAGATATAGTGTAGTTGACATATTATTGTTTTCAATCAGAGGATGTTAGAATTACTGTGGATTTGTTTCTCAAATACAACCTAAACCATTCACACGCTGAGTTTTCGATCTCTCTGTCTAACAAGAGTTTGACGTAAAATATATAAAGCACGCTTTAGTTACCATAGTATTCCAACCGGAGTCATGATCTTGCTGCAATGAATTTTAGACACGGATTGTATTGTTCAGATTGCAATCCTAGGGAACATCGATTTTTTCAAGATTGTTGTGACCTCTTTCACGAGCTATGAATCTTTAAATCGAACGAAAAATAGGCTTCAATGGATTGTACTTGAACATTATTGAAAGTATTTTAATATTTTTATTATATATATATCGTAAATACGACTGACATATAAAGTTTTACCGCAGGAACAAATCATTTCGGGAAATTTCATTGGTTTATTTCCCGCTTTTGACAACTAGGTGGTGCCACCTTGAAAACGATTCTGAGTCCATACATACGTTGCACAAGTACTACATCGTCAGTTTCAACATGGCTTACAGTTCCAAAACTTCGTCATTAATGTTTTTTTTAAATATTATATTGTCATCTTTCTTTCAACATAACATTTTAACCAATATTTTGTAGAATTGACCTTCGAACTTTAAACTAGGTGTCGATTTCCTTTACTCAGTTGAATGATTATTATATGTACGAATTATGAAAAATATGTATACATTGTCTTGTTTATTAAAGGCATGCTTTTTTGTATTTCACTTAAATCCACTTCAGTATCCAAAATAATGCATCACTGTTCTAAAGTTTATATATATTATTGTAATGTGAAGATTAGAAATGATTATTTGTAGCGTGTAATACAAATGTTAACAGTGGCTGGAGACGGCTTGAATGGGTAATGAAGAAAAACTTTAATATAAGTTTAACATAACAGCAAACGTTGTGCATTTGCTGTTATGTTAAACTTATATTAAAG
>NW_013670402.1:41506-45623 GCF_000517525.1 Limulus polyphemus
ATTGAAATATAAAAATGTTTTATTCAACTCCCCCCTTACGAGCCCGTCCCCAGCCATTATTAGTCTCAAAGTGGGTTCGTCGTCATCGAAAATGTTAACAGTTTTTACACGTGAGAGAAAAATAAGCACGTGAACAAAAATCAATGCAAGAGGTTTTAAGAAACCAGTTGAAAAGATATTGAATGCTTGATGTTTATTTAGAAATCTGCTAAACAGAATAATTTATTCAAAAATACAATAGTAATTTTTAATAATTAAAACTTTCGACATGACTCAATACTATGGGTCGAAACGTTGTAATTACTTAAATGAGAACTTGTTTCCTGTAAAAGTTGCTGTTATCATGTTTTCGAAGTAATCATATTGAGTTTTGTTCATCGTGTTACTTTCATTCCTGATATCATAACTGTATTGTTTTTAACAAGAGGTCTTCGGTGGCCTCGCTACTCTGGATGCTAGAAAAGTGTTCATGATGTCAACAGAGAATGAGGTTAAATCTAAACATCAGCATGACACGAAGTTATTGGAGACACGTGCTTAGGGCTTTCGACTTCGGTAGTGAGGAGAACTTATTATTTAGCGCATTAAAATACAACACGAAGCGCCCTGGCAGACTAATAGAGCCAGACTTCAGCAGCAATGGAGAACAATATTTAGCTTGAGTGCCCAGCCATGCCGCAACCCCTGCTGGAGGAAAGCCATGCAACCAGACCGATATCGATCCAACCGTGCTCTACTATCTATACTAGATGTGTTTGTTTGAAGCCTACTGCGCGTGCGGTACCAAATCCATAGTACGTGGGTGAACTACGGTACACTTTGCGCATCACTGATATGCCCACTTCAAATTAGGAGGATCCCTGATATCTCCTCTGATTTGTTTTGAAGTTATAATCTTTTTTATTTATTTATTACGAAAACATGACTACCGATGATGGGTACGTAAAGAATAAACGTGAAGGGATATTTTTTTTATTTCGTATTGTTTCAGTTGTTGGTGCCGTTAGCAAAAGTAGCACTGCCCTACTAACAAGGCTTCTTAATCTTAGTCGACCGTTTGTTCCATTGTGATTCGTACAGAGTGCTTGTTGCTACAAGTACCAAATCTAAATCCAATCCATATTCTAAAAGATTTAAGTTAAACATTAGTGAACGTGTCCCGTGTCTTACTAGGGTATTTGGCCTATTAACCAAAAGCTAAATTTGGAGGTGACTGTGTTCGCTGAATAAGTTGTTGAACGTTAACTCAACCTTTAGCTGTGGTGCCAAACCATTTTTATCTTGAAAAATGTGTTATTACCCACAAAACCTGTTTTAAATGTACAAGTTAGGCCTTATGGGCAAGATTTCATACTGTTAGTCTAGTACATTAAAGACTGTATTTTAATCTATACAGGGTGGTCCAACTTTATTTCCTATTTTAAAATTTAATAATTAACTAACTAAGGGATTAAACCATGCAGCTTTCAACATCTTGTAGCCCAACTCAAACAGTTTTCATTGTCATGTCAGCAGACTTCTATGTGTGCACCATTAATGGCTCTCCCACATCTAACTGATATTTGATTTCAGTCCAAGGTCATTGCATGGTGTCTACAATTACAGTGGCAAAAGATTTCTGTCATCCTGGTGTGTAACTCCATGATGTTTGCTATAGGTGTGCAATCAACAATATCCTTAACACCCCCCCCCCCATACTTCTTTCCTGCACTATTGTCTGTAGTTATGCTGCACCAAAGTCACTGACTAGGTCTTTGCAAGCCAAATGATGCATTGAGCCTTTTTTTGCATGGATGACATTTTATGGGGGTAACACTACTCACTGGAGTGAAAAGAAAAACATAATAAAAATTGCTTAAGTTGGGCTACAAGATCTTGACAACTGTATCATTGTATTTCCTTAGTTATTTAATTATTAATTTTAAAACAGGAAAGATAATGTTGGACCACCCTGTATATTACAATTGTAAAAAAAAAAATATGCTACAGTGTATGAATGGTAAGGGAGTATCATTTTTTACAATTTACAAAAGTCCTTTTTTATGTATAGAATTAATGAGCCCAGTTTTGTTACATAAAATAAAAATGTTAAAATAATATCTGTTCGTACAACTGTTTTATTCACAGTAAAGTAAAAATTTTAAAACAGCAATAATATATTTTTCTGCACCACCATTTTGTTCATATGAAAATAATGTCAAAACAACAATAATATATGGTTGTCTGTGCCACTGTTTTGTTAATAAGAAAGTAAATATTTTAAATCAGTAATAATGTCTGCTTGTTTTTATCACTCACAGTGTCAAGGAAAGCCACCAAATGGCAGAAGCCAATCAGAAAAAGAATGAGAAACTTAAAGAGGCTCTGGGTATCAGTGAACATTTTGTTGAAGGAAGTTCTTTAGATCCACAACGTAAACAGAAAGAAGCCTTAGCAATTGCAAAGGCCCAGAAAAAATACACGTGAGTTTTGTTGATAAGAACTTGATACTTGAGAACAGTTATAGTTTTGAAACTATGGAATGTCCTAAAGTAAATAAATATGTGTGTGTGTGTGTGTGTTTTTAATAAGATGTAACCCTTAAATTACTGACTTCTGTTGTTTCCTATTGGAAGGTTCCATATATTGGGTAAACTTTTTTTGCCTGTTACAGGACTCTGTTAAGAAGTGATACAAAAATTAATTGAAACCACTTATTTTTTATGTAAAATATATAAGTATAGGGAACCCTAGCAGTAATTAATAGGATTAATGATATTTTTGTTTACATTTCTTTTGTCTAACTTATATGTTACTTACTTACTAGGGACCCTGTAACCAACAAGATCATGGAGATGCAAGCAATTTGTTGCGTAAATAGGTAGAAAATTTGTTTAAAAAGCTTAGGGGTCCATAATTTTTGGGTTAAGTATTCACAAAAGTTTGAAACTGAGTTTTTAATTTTAACATCTGATTGCTTAAGCATTTAGTGAATAGAATGACCAGTGATTCTAAATATTTTTTATTCTGGTTTATATCCCACAAATGCTTATTTATTTATTTTTCAATTTCCTAAATTTCTGAATATCATTTGATTTTGAAGTGTTTTTTTTTTTAAAGCTGAAACAGGCAGTAGTATTTATAGTTTTGTAATTTTTGTTGATTAATGTTTTTTCTTCAACAACAGTTTGGTTCGTGATTCTAGCAGCTCATCTTCTCCAGAAAGGGAAAAGAAAACTAAATCCACAGAACAAGAGGAAAAGTTCGTACAATTTTTGTTGCATGGATATAGTTTTTGAGTTGAAAGATGTGTATACAGGGTGTGTTTGGGTTGTAGATTTTCTGGAAAGACATACATACATGTTTTACAGACCTTAAGTCAGAGAATTTCATGAATTTTAGTTGTGGTTATGGAAAATCAAATGACAGGTGAGCTTACTACAGAAATCACATGCAGTGGCTGACTTCTAATTTGCCCTGTGTCTAATGCCCCTGAATGGCTGTGGAAATTTTAATAATAGGTCATGGAATTCTGCATTCTGTGAAATGTATGAATGTTTTATATAGTTTTGGCAGTTGTTATTTGGGTTAAAGTATTAATAGATTGAAAACAAAAATATTTGGAATATTATTGGGAATAGGCTTAAGATGTAGCAACTTATCAGTATATTCTGGATATGCCATTAGTATAGAAGAATTAGGCAGATGAAACAGTAACTTATTGCTATTGTACAAAATGTGTGTGTCAAAGGAATAAATCCAAAACTGTAGGAGGAAGAGAGGTTAAAATTTGTAAAGAAGAATGCACATTGTGTTTGAAATAAATAGTATTTCCTCTTTGTTTTTGTTTTTTTATGGATTTTTTTGCACATTTAAAAATGCAAAATCTTTGATGTTTCTGTGGTAAGTGTGTTTACCAAGTAAGATCAAAAGTATTAGTACTTCTAAAGTGTGGGTAACTATGTCATGTGGTCTGCTGTATTTAAAAAAACACTTTATGGTTTTTTGTAGTGTGGGTAACTATGTCATGTGGTCTGCTGTATTTAATAAAACACTTTATGGTTTTTTGTAGTGTGGGTAACTATGTCATGTGGTCTGCTGTATTTAATAAAACACTTTATGGTTTTTTGTAGTGTGG
>NW_013670402.1:46519-60862 GCF_000517525.1 Limulus polyphemus
CTGCTGTATTTAATAAAACACTTTATGGTTAGTGTTAGTAAGTAAGATAAAAATTATTTGCTATGCACATCTGTTGTGTGAGTGTATGTAACTAATTATGTCAAATGTTTTGCTGGATGTAATGAAAATACTAGTAGAACAGAAAGTGTTGTGTTTAAATTTATCACTTCACACATTTTTCAGTTGACTTCATTCAGTAATTACAATGTATTTTATAAAAGAAGAAATATGTTTTAATTGGATGAACGTGTTAAATTGTTTGTAGATTACTCTGTTTATTTCAGTATTTGTAATCACCTACATAATGGTGACAACATTTACAAACACTGATTTTACATCTCAGTGTAAGTTTATTTTGGATCTTGTAGGGACGATGAGGTATCATTGATTAAGAAAAGGACACCAAAGAAACATCACCAAGAGAGGTGAGATAGAAAATAAAGTATTAAATTGTACTAAATAATTTTGTAGCAACTTGTTAAAATTGAAATTTCTATAGTTTATTTCTTGATTAGTCATTCAATTGAAAGATTTATTTTGATCAGATCATTTAAGAGTTTTGAAGTGAAGTATAAAGATTGTTTATTTTTATTTCTAAGCCTGTTAATATTATTTAATCAATCAAAAGTTTATATGAAATATCTTTGTTATTCCATCTCTTGCTGAGATTGATTTTGGCTTCTGATATATGTTGTTTTCAAAATATGTGTTTTCTACATCAATGGGGGCAAATTGGCATCCAGTTCTCTAGCAGCTTAGTGTATTCTGTTTTCAGGAGCTAGTAATAGCATGCACTATTCTGTTGCTTTTATTGTGGATTAACACCATTTTTGTTTTTAACTTTCACTGAAATATTTGTTTCAAGTTTACCAGTTTACTGAAAATGAATTTTTATACAATCAGTTGAAACAGTATTTATTAGAACTGTAAATTTGTTAATTTAATGAGTGAGTGATTCCTCTTTTATCATATTTTAAGAGAACATCAGGCAGAATATTTTTAGTAGTTTACTATAATGTAATGCATCTTGTTATTTTGAATTGTTTAGCTTTGTTAACTTTTATAGTTAATCTCCATTGGTTTTCAAACTGCCTGCTTAAGTATTGTAAACCACATTTGACATAAATTTGTATTCTAGGTGATATATTATTTAGAAAGTTGATCTTTTTCTCTCTCTCTCTCTCTTCTTTTTTTTTACAACCAGAAGTTATATTGGAATTTTTTATCTAATGATTTTACTTCTGTAAAATTTACATACTAATCATTATAGCCAATAACACAAAACAAAACTTTTATTGTGAGAAACAGTTAGTGGATTTAAATGAATCTTTAAAACAATGTAGTGAAATATTCATAAGAGTTGTGTTAAAGGATTAGAAAATTTTTGATGTGTAGAATGTACGAATGTGTATCATGTAGTTTAAGTGTATTTTTCTGCAAATGAGATAAACCTGTATTTGTTAGATCCTCTTATTTTACAAAACAATGATGTCAAATTACCTTTTTTTCAATGAAAAATATTCCATAATTTAGAAAGAAATGTATTTTAAGAAAATGTAAAGGATTTGTAATGATACATTACATTTTTTTTGCAAAAAAAATTAAAACTACAGAAAAGATGCTGTTTTGTTTCTTTTCATTTTGTTTTTCAGTTTTAAGATTAACAATGAATAGATAGATGGTATATTGTTTAAAAGCTAAACATTCTGCACGTTTTTTTATGCATGATGTCAGTTCTTGCTTGATAGTACCACATGATAACTCTGTCTTTCAATATAGTACTAATTAATATAGTAACTTTAATGAAATAAATTTATTTATTTTTATACAATTGTGAATGAAGAGGCTAACATTCTGGGTAAACTTAGTTTTTATTTTTGAGAGTAAAGTTTTCTGGACTTTCATATTAATATTTCTATTTTTGCATTACAGTATGTTATAATGAAGACTTGAGTTGTATTTTTTAAGTGAGAGAATTTTTTTTGCATTACAGTGTATTAAAATCAAGATCTTTGAGTTTTTATTTTTTAAGTGAGAGAATTTTTTTTTGCATTACATTATATTAAAATGGAGATCTTTGAGTTTTTATTTTTGAAGTGAGAGAATTTTTTTTTTTGCATTACAGTGTATTAAAATTGAGAAAGATTTTTTAAAGTTAGAGAGATATTTTAGGACTGTAGCTTCCTGGTAAAGAGTGATTCTTGAAGATTCCTTATTTTTGTTGAACATAAGATTTAAAATATAAAAGTTGGTTTTCAAACTTAAACTATTGTCTAATACTTCCCAACTTAATATTAAACCTAAAATTGTTTATAATACAAAAAAAGTTTGAATTTTATTTTATTTTAGAACTGAAGCATTAGTGCTATTGAAATTAATGTTGTTTTATCTGATTTACAGAACATAAATGTTTGCATTCATATAATGATTAACTGAAATATTGCAAGGTAGAATGTTTTAGAAATCTGTGTTTCTAGCAGTTCTTGTCTTAGTTCTTTCTGATTTGACTTGATAAAAATACTTTTCTGTTTTTTTGTTCTCAAACAGTCAAAATTAGGTAATATGTAACGAATTAACTTTTGTAAGTTAGAGATTGTTTTAACGAGTTTTTTATTTTTAACCTGTTGATTGGATTTCATAAAAATAACTTAAACAATTTTATGTTGATATTGACCGAGCTGGATCACTGTATAAAAATATCTTGAATTAAGACTAATTTTGATAATTGTTTTTAGACTAAATACTGTAAAGGAAGTCATTTGTGTATTTATTTTGTAAAAGCAGAGGATTGAGGTTGTGTATGGTAAATAGTTTTTAAAGCTAGATTGATTATATGTTAACTGGTGTTGATTTGATTCAAAATGTTTGTTCAGTGCTTACAGTTTAAAATATTTGTAAATGAGCTCAATTCCTCAAAGAAAGAGTAAGTTACACTGCTTTATTCAGTAGCTGGAAGTAATGATGTTTTATTTTTCTTGTTTTAAGACAGTACATGGCTTAGAAATGAAGGTAATGTTATATGTTTCTCTAATCTGGGCATGGACATTGCATATTTATTGTTTATTCTTACATTAGAAATGCTTCAGTATTTCATAATAATCAAAACAAGTGCAATTAACCAACTACAGTACTTAAGTCTATAAACTGTGCTACAGTTAATTCAGTGTAGATTTGAATACCAGTTAAAGTTACAATCATTAAGCTACTGTACTGCTATTAACTTTTATGTGATTATACACATGCAAATAATGTAATGAAAATTTAAGTATTATTAAAATGACACTTTAAAGGAAACTGAAACCTGATTCTGTATGTGGGGGGGGGGGTAGCTTTACAAAAAAAAAGTCAATAATCTTTATAAAAAGTTCTTTATTATTGTATTTAAGTTTTGAAATCCCATACTAAGATAATTCTTTATGCCTTTAAAAGTCTGCATGTTTTCTTTTTCCCTTTTTTTTGTGGTCTATCATAAAATTACACATTATTTAGAAAAATCAAGTTAAAATATACATATATATTCTGAGTGTGTGAAATGGGATTTTATCAATTAGTTAAAGGAAGAAAAGTTAATCTAATCATTACACTTCTTCTTTTAACCCTTTAGGCATGCCCATCGCCGTATGGCAACCACATAATGCAGTTTGAATATTATACTAGAAAGGCAAATCAAGTGCACAAAAAAAGCCTAATCTGCACAAATGATTATCTCAGCTATCAATTTGTATCTAACATGGTATATGCTGCTTTTAAAAAAAAATTGGTAATATTTTGAGCTGAGTATTGTTTAATTTTTATGGGAAAATGCACCCAAAATGGCACCAAATCACTCCAGTGTTTTCATTCTTGAAGAGACAATTGAACCTTTACAAGCTAACGATGATTCTAGTTCTGAACCTGATTATCAGATGATGATTTTGAGCATAATATGATTGATGTTATAGTAGTTGTGCCAAAGCTGAGCCCATGGGGGGCAATTGATGATGGTGACAATGATTGCAAAGTTACCATCTTTAAAACGACCAAATTTCAAAGTATAATTCAAGGGAGATCTTGTGGACCTATTGCAGGATGTAATAACAATATACCTGTTGCCATTGCTAGTACAAGTGGGGTGTACAACTACACATACATGTCCTCCCAGGGCTAGGCTGGTTGGGCACAACAACCTGCACGTTAACATTGTCGACTTATTCGTGGAGCTAGGCATGGGCTTGGTGATGCAAATAGTGATTGATGGAAATTAGTTGTAGGTGATGAACATTTTCAACCTTGATGATAGAAATATAGGGTACAGGGGTAACGAGACTCTAAAATGCTGCAGACCCTGTCAATTTTTTGTAGTTATTCCTGGATGATGCTTTGTTTGATAATATTGTTAGAGAAACAAACTGTTATGCTAATCAGTCTTTACAAAGGGGAGCTGAAGATTTGAAACCATGCTCACAATTTCATAAATGGGTACCCGTGAGCCATCAAGAGGTGAAATCATTCCTTGCTTTGCACCTTGTAATGAGCTTAGTCAATAAACCCGAAATAGAGGACTACTGGGACACATTTTGGCTAACTTGACTTCTTTGGTTTCTACCGTGTCCTTATTAGCAATAGATTTGAATTAATCTAGAGCATCCATTACTCTGCAAACAATAATGATCATTGCCAAAGATGTGTCTTGTTATGATGGGTTATTCAAGGTGCATCCAGAGATTGACATGATAATTCCCAAATTCACACAACTGTTTGGTCCAAAAAAGGAATTGGCTTTGGAAGAAATGACAATTGCATTCAAAGGACGAAATGTTTTGAAACGGAACAACCCTAAGGAACCACATAAATGGGGATTCAATGCTTTTGCATTATCTGAGTCAAAAAGTGGATGTGTTCTTGAATGGTCAAATCAGAAGAAATATGAATAAACTGTAAATATGGTGGCCATATTGGAAGTGTGACATTATCAGATATGCAGGTTATTTCAAATTATTTGTATCTTCAGATTCTACTGAACAATTTTATTCCATATGTGTCTTGGACTATTTCAAATGGTTTTAGAGGTATACTTGATCTAATTAGACATGTATATAAACCTGAATATACAAAAAAGTACATACCTAAAGGGTTAATAGGTTTTGAATATTATTTTGTTTCACAGTTTATTACCTGTTTTATCAAAATTATGTTATATTTGTCCAGTTATTTATTAAGATGACCCTTGGCAATGATATGCAGTTTGCATTACAACACAAATTAGATATTAGCCCTTATAAGAATTGTATTAATTATTGCCAAGTGTATTTATATTCAGCTTAAGTTTATCATATTCACATTTTAAGGATTTTTGTATGTGGTGTGAGGAATTGTTTTTCTTTTTTATTAGGCCAGTTTCTGCAGCATCAAAGAATAAACGAAAAACTTCTGATAAAAGAAAGAAAAGGTACGTATTGTCACCTTTTATTTTCTACTTTTATAACGCTATTCCTATGGGTAACTTCTACTGCAATCCATGACTTAATTTTGGATGATTTTAATAAGCATAATGATAATCAAAATAGTTATTCTGATATGAAATTTCATGTTGTCTGTTAAGTAGCTGAATTATAAAATTAAGTAACCAGCCAAATTACTAGATTACTTAAACTACAAACACTGTTTTGAAACATCCATGAAAACAACTTGAAGCATTCTAAACAGTGGATGACCCTAGCCAGCACGAGTGTAGTGGAAAACATGAATGTAGCAATTAACTTTGTAGGACTCTTAGATTTTATGAATTGTACTGATTTTTCTTTTTTAATGGCTTTCATCAGAAACTTTATGCAAATTTTATTATTGTTTTTGGTGAGTGTTATATATCAAGAATTCTGTAATCTTGAGATAAATTTCTAAAACTTACCAGATGTTGTAACTTGTAAATAATACAGGTCATATATGTGTTTGTTGATTGTTTGGGTTCTAATGTATTATATTTTTTACTCTGAAGAGCATCTGTCTGAAGATGTAAAGCTGGTAAGAAATAAATAAATTTTGGGGGTTTTAGTTTTTTTTGTATTGGAAATAATTATAAAAATGGTGAAGAAAAAGGGTATAATAGGCAAATAATACAGGAATGCCACCCCTTTATTGCCTGGAAATAAACTGTAATGGGGTTGCTTGTTGATAGTAGAGGTTTAACTTTTCACTCATAAGTTAGGTGAATTGGAAATGGCTGCAGATTGAATAATATTTGTGTTACGCAAAGATGAAGTTCACTTATTTTTTTCAAATTCAGTGTAAACAGTAAGAAAACTGCCAAATAACTTCAATATCTTCAATCAAAGCATAACTTCTTGCCACAGTCTAATACAAGGGCAAGCTTTTACAACAGCATTTAACAGCAGTCAATACTAATTAGCTTAGCGCTATATAGTTTCAGACTCAAATTGTCATTATAACTAATTGACGATGTTATTCATGTTATGATTCCTTAACATTTGTCAGGTTTTTATGTATGGGCAGGGTTGTTTACTGTAGGTGTCTGTGACTTGTATGCATTACATTTCAACAATACACAAACAGCACACAGTCCACTTGTTTTAAAATAATATATTAAAACAAGTCAAGTGTAGATACAAATATTTGTTACACTGTTGGATACCACAGTTGTAACCAGAACTTTAAATAGTTCTCTCTTTTTTTCTTTTCTTTTTTGTCAAAATCCACACAGGCTGGTTCAGTTACTTTAGAACACAATTGACCAGACAAATCATTCTTCTCTATTCTGTTAATACAATACAGTCTGTGATAATATAATTTTAAAAGACATCACTATACACACTTTTATGCCTAACAATGCAGTCTAGATCTCTTTAACTAACTATATTTTGGATGTGTGTATATATATATATATATAGCCTTACAGAGGCCTAGAATGTTCCGCATACTATGAGATAATATGGTGCAATAATATTCAATTAAAACAATGAGAAGAACATAGAAGGTTCTAGTAACATGGGGCAATAATACAAGTGCCAGTTCACAAAAATTAAACTACAGAACATGAGATTCGTAACACAGTTACATAAACAAACCTGCAATAAACTGTTGTTTCTAAAAACTGAATTCAACACTCATGCTATGCTTAAACAGAAAGAGTCGTGTATATCTATCAACATTTATCGGCCATACTAAAATGAAGTTATAGATTTTATAGATCCCCCCCCCCCCCCATCAAAGTTTATATTACTTGTGTGTATAAAAGTACAGGCACTAATATTATGCCCAGTAGTAGCAGTGACATCTACTCATGGCTCCCAAGACAGAAATATTAAAGTTTTCATTAATCAAAGATTAGTTCATGTAAAAAATTATGTTTTAGTACAAGCTGTATCCAAAGAGTGTACATAAAAATGGCACTCTTAATAATAAAAGAGTTCAGTGTAGAAAACCAAAACTATTCAAAAGTGATGTTAAGTATTCTCTGGTTATGTTCTTTATGAGATAGATGACAGTTCTTTCCAATAACCTTGCTTTAAATGCTGGTGTGAATGTTATCTTGAAAACAGTAAGATACACATTAGCGTGAAGCAGCCTTAATAAATGTACAGCTGTGAAAATCACTGATGAGTAGAGATGATATAACCAGAAGATTGAAGTGGGCATCCGACTATAAACAATGGATTGAGCAAAGATGGAGACGTGATCTTTATAGTTGAATCCAAGTTAGAATTGTTCAGAAACAATCAACTACAATTTGTTCAATAGTGGAGGCCTCCATTCTCATCATATACTGTGATGTCATAAAAGGATGGAAACAACTACTAGTGCAGAACAAACTTGAAAATAGCTACAGGCAAAGCTTAAATACCATTGGACAGAGAAGATTATAAGTTAATGAATTAAATCTAAAGTGAATGAAGTGGTGAAGAAGTAATTCATGGTTTTGTAAGAAAGTGATTAGATATAGTTCCTGCAGAGAAGAACAGTGGCATTTAATCTGATGTTTAGAAGACTTATAAATAGACCTGAGACTTTTTTTTTTAGTTTATTTAGCTATTATTACCATTCCTGAACATATTATTGTGTTAAATTGCATTGGTTTGAAAGTTCTTACAATTTTTTTCTCTAATAAGATATCAGGAAAGCCTTATTAGGTTTGAAGAGCACAGTAGTGATGGTAAGATATTCTGGTGGCTAAAATCCTTATTTACTGAAAATTATAGTTGATTTTATGATATTCAAACAATGCACATAAATAAAAGAACTTAGAGTTTATTGACAATAAAATATATTTATGACCAAAAATATTGTTAGCAAAAGTTTTAGTGTGTGTGCTCATTGTAAAAGTATTGTTACTTAGCCTGTAAGTTTCTTCACAATACAAATGAAATAACAAAAAAGATATATATATATATATGTGTGTGTGTGTGTGTGTGTCTGTGTGTGTGCATGCTTGTTATTAAAAGGAATAAGTGTGAACATTTTCTTTTCTCAGCAGCAAGGATTATGAGAAGAAGAAGAAGCATCATCGGTCTTCATCTTCAGAGTCCAGTAGTTCTTCAGCATCTGAATCATCAAGTGATAGCTCATATAGCAGTAGCAGTCAGTTTAGTTCTGAAAGCTCAGACCCATCAGACAGTAGTAGGTTAGTACATATTGGCCAACATATTTGTGTTAAGACTGTTTTGTGACTCATATGGTTAGTAATTAGTCCAAAACAATTTTTTAAGCAGAGATTTTAGTGTTTGAAAAGAATTTTGTGAATTTCCATGTTGTGTATTACAAAAATTTTAGTTTATTATGTTTTTTTTATGTTTATTTAGTTTTAGATTATGTATGAATTGAAGTTTCATTTATTCAGAAATCAGTGTTTGTGAGAACAGAGGTAATTTTTTGATAGTTTTAAAGTTAAATATATGTTGTTTGGAGAATAATTCCTCAATTATTATGCCAATGGCTTATTTTTCTGTGTATTATTGTATGATTAATCAAACTTGTTAGTTTCTAGAACATTACCATTAGCTGTTAAGCAGGTGGAGCTACATAAGCTCACAGTTATTATTATTATAAAACAAACACAGTAAACAAAATGAGACTTTCATGGAGGCCAAACTTGAACAGTATAAACAGTAATTTTAGTGAACAAGTAATTTCATATTTCTTGTAATGATTGATTTATTCTCTATGAATAACGTACCTCACATAAAGAAGGTCGCCAGCCTTTATGGTTTAAGACATGACATCTTGGGGATGACGGGTAAGTTTTATGACATTACACGGGCAAAGCATTCTTATTCTATTTAAATTGTTCTGACGGTTTTGCATTTTTTATGTTTGATATAAGACAATGTGGTAAATTTGCTATGGGTTTGAAATGGCACACAACCATCAAGATCATAGCTATTTCACAGCTTGCACTTCTGCAGCTGTACTCAAACCAGACTAAGACAGCTCCATAACACTGAATTAAGTATTGGCTAATCATAAATGAAATTGATAGCTTGTCCATTCAGAAGTTGAAACATCCGTATTAGTTTTGGTCTCAAGATCTTTCTGGTGAAACTATTCAAAAAGAGCATGAGTGAGAGAGTTCTATATCAGGGTGGCATCCTCACAAGAAAAACATCTAAACTAAATAATAAAAAAAGTTAATTTTATACCTTAAACACTACCAATAAAGTAAAGGTAAAAAATAAATATATGACAGTCCCACTGTCTGTTGAATACAACGTGGGATTAGTGTTATAATGTGACAGTCCCACTATGTCCATGAAAAATGTTATAGGATCAATTTTGTGACATGACAGACCCACTTGGGTTTGGGTCTGTGAAATACATTTTAGGATCCACTTGTTCAATTAGTTTTTATCTCAGTTTCCTTGGTTGTACATCAGCATTGTCGTTAGTCTTAACAGTGCCTCAGTTTCTTAGCTTGTATATTAGCATTGTCATTAGTCTTAATAGTATCTGTTTCCTAGTTTGTACATCAGCATTGTCATCAGTTTTAACAGTGCCTCAGTTTCCTAGTTTGTATATTAGCATTGTCATTAGTCTTAATAGTATCTGTTTCCTAGTTTGTATATTAGCATTGTCATCAGTTTTAACAGTGCCTCAGTTTCCTAGCTTGTATATTAGCATTGTCATTGGTCTTAATAGTATCTGTTTCCTAGTTTGTACATCAGCATTGTCATCAGTTTTATCAGTGCCTCAGTTTCCTAGCTTGTATATTAGCATTGTCATTAGTCTTAATAGTATCTGTTTCTAGTTTGTACATCAGCGTTATCATCAGTTTTAACAGTGCCTCAGTTTCCTAGCTTGTATATTAGCATTGTCATTGGTCTTAATAGTATCTGTTTCCTAGTTTATACATCAGCGTTATCATTTGTGTTAACAGTGCCTCAGTTTCCTAGCTTGTATATTAGCATTGTCATTGGTCTTAATAGTATCTGTTTCCTAGTTTATATATTAGCATTGTCATTAGTCTTAATAGTATCTGTTTCCTAGTTTGTATATTAGCATTGTCATTAGTCTTAATAGTATCTGTTTCCTAGTTTGTATATTAGCATTGTCATTAGTCTTAATAGTATCTGTTTCCTAGTTTATACATCAGCGTTATCATTTGTGTTAACAGTGCCTCAGTTTCCTAGATTTTAATTCAGCATTTTATGTCTCTGAACTGCATAATGTTGTTGGATTTCAAAGAAATTTTGAAAGTTCATTTACTAATGAATGACCTACGCATACTTCACCACTAACTTGCATAAAATTGTCCTTAAACTTTTAGGAATAAAATATCTTTCTATAGATTAACAAGTTTCAGAAACCTGTGATATAACTTGGCCAATCCCTAAACCATTCATCGAAAAAATAATTAAATATGGTCAGCCATTTTATAGATTGCTTACAAACATTTGTGAAGTTAACTTTTGTAAAGTTGTTTTGTTTTTTCAAATAATACAGATATCACTTTTAAAATATAAACTTCCCAATAGTCCTAGAGCTATAAACTCTTTTGTTAAAATGGTCTCATTCCATACAGCCAGCAGTAACCTAGTGGAAATCTTGAACAAATTTTTCATAGCTTTTGTTTTAATAAGATGATAATACAGCATTTCCTTTCATTAAATTACAGTAGTGTTCTGATGTTTTTATTATGTTCTGATAAGGATTTAAATCCATGTGTTAATCTGTAAATTACAGTGTTTTATTATGTTTTAAATCTGTGTTTGTGACCATTAAAGTTTGATTATTTTGTACTCACTGTACATGCTTTTTCACACTAGGATATACATTTCTTTATAATTGTATTTTACTTAAGTCAGGACATTGTTTATGTTGATTTAAATAAAGTGATTTATTAGCTTTGAGATTTAAAAGTAGTTTTATAAAATTCCTCCACAGTATGATAATTATACAGAGGGCAGTAATATTAACTAGATACCCTTTACATTGGCCTATTTACAGATTTTTGAGTATTCTGTCAATAAAGGTGAGTACAATAAATGAATCATTAGATTTTACTCTATCACACTTCTTCAAATATTCTGGTCTACTAACAAGCTTGGTTTTACATTTTCTTAGTACTTAGCACTAACCTTTAGTATGGTATTAAACATTGTATTCATACACCAACAAAATAAAGTTTTAAAACCAAAAGCAGAAATCCTGCCATACATTTTAACACTATCTATTGTAGTCTACTAAAATACTTACTTTTACACTGAGTTTTTTAGAACTTGGCACCAACTGTTAGTATGGTATTGAAAAGTATACTCGTACACCAGCCAAATAATGTTTAAAACCAACAGCTGAAACCTGCCTTACATTTTGACATTATCTGTTCTGTTCTATTCACAAGTTTACTTTTACACTGAGGTTTTTAGAACTTGGCACCAACTGTTAGTATTGTAATAAACATTATATTCATACACCAGCCAAAGTTTACAACTAACGGCAGAAAATCTGCCAAACATGTTTTCTTCAGCCACTGAGGAGGACACTAGATAATGTTGAAATGTATGGCAAGTTGTTGGTTTTAAATTTTATTTGATTAGCATTCAAATAAAATATTTAATGCTGTTTACTCAGACTGTTAACTTTTACAATGATAAAATTAAATCATATATTAGTATGTAAATCATGTATTTGTTGTCAGCGAAACAAAAAATAATTCTTAATTACTTAAAGGTATTAACATAATTTTGTTTTCCATTAGTGAAATATAAGTATTTGACTTTGAGGATATTTAGTTTCTAAAAGTGATTTTAGGCAGTGTAATCAGTAATGTCGGCTGTGTCTTCATGGACTTTGTGTGCTTTTATTTGGTCAGGAGCTGATGTTTCTTGGACAAATATGACAAAGCAAAGATTGGATAAGTGCTTAAGACAGTCCAAAACATATTTTCTTAAAAGATCATTGACAATACTATCTAGCTGAACTTGTTAAACAATTTTTTTTAACAAAAAATGAGGGTGAAGATAATTTTGCAGACTAGGCCTTTCCTTTTACTGTGTGCTTTTTTGTTTTAAAAAAATACAGGGTAGTTCTACTTAATAAACAATTTTCAAGATAAATCACACTTTGTCTGACAAAAAAAAGACTGCTATATTAGAATTATTTCAATTAATTATAAATTGTAGCTGTTGTTTTTCCTAATGAAAAAGCTTTTTAAGTTTTAAAACTTTCTGGTTGTTATGAAAGTGTGTCAACAGTGTTTTCATCAGCAGCTAGCCATGTACCTTCTAAATGGTACTGAGTTGTATCAAGTCATTTTTTTTGTTTACCTGGAAGAGTTTTGTCACACTATCTTGTTCGCATTAATCCTCATTCAATGTGTTCATCAATTGAAAGTTCATATACACACAAGAGAATAAGAACAGTTTCTTTCACTAAAAGTTAATGTTTTTAACTTACATGAGCTGTACCAGATTTTGTTAATAAACTCTTGTTGCAACTCTTCTAAAGCAAGCGATATTTACTAGATAATTGATTTATACTACAAACTGTTAGATGATGTGTAATACATTGTTACTTGCATCACAGCTTAATTGACATCAGTGCTGTTCTGGCATTCACCTAAATATGCTTAACCTTTGGGCTCCTAGAAGTGGATTTTTATCTTGTCTAACTAAGTTTATTTACTGTTGCCCTACATGTGAGGCAGAAATAGATAACTGAATTTTCTTCCAGTATCAATGTGTTCTCATCCCGATGATTTAATCAATGTGTAGAAAGTGTTTTAATAGGTACCTTAATATTAACTTAAAGAACACTTCCAACATTTATAAATGATTAATATATCAATTTTGTTTTAAGTACAATAGACACTTTATTAACAAAATCAGATATGCTAATTAACCGTATAGAAATGGTTTCAGTCAACCTTGTAATCACTGTGTAACCATGACTTATGCATCACTCTGTATGTAGTGAATATATCTTCATGAAATTTGGAAAGCTTTTACTAAACATTATGGGTATTTGGCATATAAAAAAGTGAGATTTTTTTTTATTTAAGTATTTTTACTAAAGATTTGTCTCTGAATTTTCCAAGCCTTTACTGAGTTAGTCTAAGTGCAAGGTAAATTTCATGCTTAGAATAAAAAAAAAAGTTCTTTTCAACTTAAAGTTTTCATATTTCATTTGCACAATATCCTAAATGAATATCAGAAGTTTTGGGGGTTTTCTTTTCTAAGATTTTATCTCTTCTTTTCTAACACTAAATATAGCAATCATCAATGTGTAGTGAATAAAAAGTTGGAAAATATGAAATAAAATAAAAATATCATTTTTTTTGTTTCTTTAGAATAACTATAGATTCTAGCATAAGACAGTTACTGTTATTTGTTCTTACAGCTTCAGACCTCCAACCTTTTCACAACTACTGTCATTTAACTTCGTTGTTCTTTGAACTGTATCTAAATAGCATTACAAAGCAATAAATCACCCAGCAAGAGCTTAGAGTAAACAAATGATCATGTTACATCACATGATGGAAACCAGCATGTATTCCTAAAACAGAGGTCACAATTTTTTTTATTTATTCTTATCTCACCTGATAAATTTCTAATTTTATGTTTTAATTACTTTTCTTTAAAAATGTATAATAGTAAATATAAAATATACATAAAAAGAAGTTTAACAGTTGCTTTAGACTTGAGGCCTTTTGTACTTGGGTATGTGGTTTAGTAATCCTGTTTTTTTTTTCTCACTTTGTTGGTTGTTCAAACATAATCATGTAGCTTTGTTAGAAACGAAAACATATTGGGCACTACAATAGAATGTCCCAAAACTTCTATAATTTATGTAGAAACGAAAACATATTGGGCACTACAATAGAATGTCCCAAAACTTCTATAATTTATATGGATTTTT
>NW_013670402.1:61619-74928 GCF_000517525.1 Limulus polyphemus
GAAACGAAAACATATTGGGCACTACAATAGAATGTCCCAAAACTTCTATAATTTATGTAGAAACGAAAACATATTGGGCACTACAATAGAATGTCCCAAAACTTCTATAATTTATGTAGAAACGAAAACATATTGGGCACTACAATAGAATGTGCCAAAACTTCTATAATTTATATGGATTTTTTTGCTAACCAACATATTTAATTTAAACACATGAAGCTCTCCTCGCAAGCTATCAGCTTTGACTGTTAAAACAAAACGGGCAGTTGTCTGATTTATATAACTTAGAATATGCTCTTTCTGTTGGCTGTACACATTTCCACTTGAACAAATATAGTGATATCTCAATAAAGCAAGAAGATAAAGAGGTTAAAATATTATATTCTGGCTTTTTAATATGTATAGTATGTATTTCTAATTGGTTGAATAATATAAAGCCATTATAAGGAAAGACAAATATAATGTATAAATGAGGAGTTGGGGGTCCACCATATCATGTGACTAAGAGGTGCAAATTGAGAATTTATATAAATATTTCCTTTTGTAATTAGGAAATTAAAATTTAGATGATATAAAAATTTGAATTATAAAGTGTCTTTTTGTGCCAAGTTTACAAACATACATTGATAATGAAGTAGTGTAATTAAATGTTCATTGTAACTCGGTAAAATGATTGTGACACACTTTCACTCTCCCATACGCATAGAGTTAACTTGTTAATGATCTAATAAATATCAACATACCAAAAATTACCATTAAAAGATCTGTAAGAGCTGGTTAATCTAATGACAAACTTGGTAGTGTCAACTCCAGGCTGGTGTAGTCGATTGAAAGTGCAAGTCCAGTAAAAACAGAGCAATTTAAATCATTTATCAAATATGAAGTAATAATGTGTGAAACAAACTCAAGATATTCTCTCTCTCTCAAGCTTGAATCAAATCTACAACCAGATTAGGCTAGACCTCGAGCATAAAATGTTTATAATCGTGGACTTGTTTTAAAGGATAGTATAGTGTTCTTACAAGTTTGTAAATTACAATGTCAAACTTGTAAAAGTTTTCCAATAACAGTTTGTGATATATAGCTAAACCTCAGTTGAAGATCCAATATTAATGTAAGAGATTTTCTAGAATGTTTGCTGTACTTTTATTACATTTTTTTTCTTGTCTTGAAGGTTGTATTGATGTTCTAATAACAATCTTTTTACTGTTCTGCTCTAATTATTACAGCTCTGATTCACCAATTGGTAAACGGTACAAGCAGAAACACAAGAAAGGGGTGAAGAAGGGACATGAAAAGAAAAAATATGAGGAAAAGACCAAGAAAAAATCAATAAAGGAACATAAGTCTCACAGAGAAACTCAAGAAAATTCAAAGGTAGGTGTGATCAAATGAATTTTGAATGGTTAATAACAAATAAAATTTCATGGATCAGTATGTGGTAAGGAATTGGATTTGGGAGGCACAGCCTTTGATATAAGTGGTTTTAATTTTCAATAAACATTCTCGTAAATTTCATTGGTTCAGAGTTGTGTATTTGTAGGGTAATTTTACTTACACCAGACGTTGGGGGGACACTGAATAATGTTAGAAAATAGCTTTAAAAATACATAGCTATAAAACTTTTTTTATTCCGACATGTTTGTAAAGCAGAGTGAAACGTGTACTGCAGGTTTGTAGAGAAATTAAACAGTTTATATATTGTGAGTATGTGTGATATCAGTGTTGATGTGTGGTATACACAAATAATTCATTTACCTTACTAAAGCATGCTTCCCCTTGAAGGCTTAACTCTTGCAGGTGAGATGATAATAAACTATTCTTTGCTTTTCCTTTTTTTGCTTGATGTTTTTAATTATATCAATCTTTTTCTTTATTGTAAAGCTAAGATTGTTCCAACTTAAGGATGAAGTATTTGTAATTTTATAAGTAGTTTTTTAATACACCTGCTATAACTTTATGAGAAATGAATGTTTAGGGAAAAAATAATAGTATTTTGAATTATTAGCTGGTTACAGTGTTTATTGAAATGTTTTTAATAGTCATTAAACTAAAGAAACAACCCACAAAAAAACAAAGATTTTGCTTCCAGGGCATTAATAGATTTTGTTTTTCTTTCATTGTTTTATCAATACCATAATCCACAGTCTGACAGGATGTAGATGTAAAAAAATCTGAAAGAATTAATGATGTTGCACTCACCAGACAGAGAAGTGTTCTATGCAAATAGACATCAGAGTTTAAATGTTAGTTGGCATTTTGAACATCAAGGGAAACTTTAGTCATGATTTTAAAAGTAAGATACTTACTCTGATAATTTCCGACCGTATAACACAATAAGGAGAACACTTTTAAGCAAAAAATTTGTACTGTGTCATTTAAAGAGGTTTTAATGGTGGGTAATGACTCATTTTTTATAGTTTAATAGACTTCATCCACCAAGAGTCAGGGTGAGAATTTACCTTGGGTTTCCATGATTCTTCTTTTAGTCAGTTTGGGTCATTTTTTAGATCAGTTTGAATTTGGTGAGAAAAATGGATTGGGGGGGGGGCAGCATCAATGTTTAAATGGTCGGGAGAAACAGGTTCTCAATCTAGTATTGCTATTTATCTGTGATGTCTAGTGGTAAAACATGGGGAACTGGAATGTGCTAATTGACGAACCAGGTATGTCTACACAAAAGTTTCAGCTGTTAATTCTCTGTCATCCATTTTTGATGCATGTTGTCTAATACTGAATTGGTTGGGCAATAGTGATCTTTTAAATATGCAAGAGTGGCAAAAATAATTGAGAGGGGGACAGGAAAATGTTATCAGAGAAATAGATAATGGACTGAAAACAAATTCAGACGGAACTAGATGGAGAGTAATGTCAGTCGGAAGGTGAATTTGTTTGGAAAAAAGGAGTTCTTGCAGGTATGGCAAGCTCTTAGAGAAAGTGGATATTGCCAGAAAGACCATGTGCAGCTTGCGTAAAGCTCTCATTAATTACTCATTTCACAGAGCAAAGTCTTATGTGTATGAAAAAACTTATCTGCATAAAAAGTACAAGCTATTCAATTGAACTTCGGTCATCTTTGAGTACAAAGCATCACAGACACAATGTTGATAGACCTTAAACATTGCTTGGATTAAGAGTCAGTCACAAAGAAGCTCAACTAACAGAGGACCTGCTGCATCTACAAGTACAATTTATAACATTCACCGTTTGTTTTTGAAAGCCAGTACCAAAAGAGATGAAGTCACACCACTGGTTCTCTTGGGTGGCAATTAAAATGCAGATTACTAGGTTATACTTATTTTGTACTTTTCAGCTATGAACAGATCTTTTGTGTATTTTAAGACCTTTTGAAATAATTTCAGTTTAAAACAGTTTCTAAAATGAGTAATAATAGAATATGAAGTCTTACTATATACATAAAAAACATTTAATTTTATAAAATGATGGATTATATTGTTATACCTTAATTTTCAAGAGATATATAAGTTATATCTTTTGTTATTTGTAATGGTGTATTATGTTAATTGGTTTTGTATGATTTTATATATGTGTGTGTGTGTGTGTGTATGTAATCCTGTATAGCTATTAACTGTGCCATATTGTTTAAATTGTTTTCAGTTAATATTTCTTGCTAGTGTTCCTTTTGAATTACAATGCATTCATTCAGTCTCATATCCAACCTGATGAAGATTAATTGCTTGAAACATTATTGCCATGTGAAATAGTTGTTTATTTCTTGAACTATTTTACTAGTAGAGTTTTCATCTTTTTACCACAACATTCAGTCATTCTCATATCAGATCTTATGAAGAGTAGTTGCTTGAAATGTCTTTGCCAAATAAAATATCAGTTTTTCTTTTCTGAATATTTGTTCAAAAAAATATTTCTTTTGTGTTTGAAAACAGGCTTACATGTCGTGTGGACTACTATCTTCCTAATAGAATATAAAGGTTCACTGTTCTAGATAGTTGTATGTGTATCTTTTAAATGTACACACTGCTTGCACCTCGGGGGACCTAAAACCCTGTAGCTTATGGCTTTTTGAAGATACACACGCCCCCCAGTGGCACAGTGGTATGGTCTGCGGACTTACAACGCTAGAAACTGGGTTTCGATACCGTGGTGGCCAGAGCCCATTGTGTAGCTTTGTGCTTAACTTCAAACAAACAAACAATGAAAATACACACCTTTCTCCTGTCGATGTTTTTTCTATTGAGACATTCTCACCCCTGAAGTTTTTATTTGAAGACTGTTATCTCCTAACTACCAGGGTGGATGAAGTTTTTTTACACTATTTAAAATGAAGTAGTATTAGTATTATAATTTCCATGCAGAGATATAAATTTATCTATAAACAAACAGCTAGATGTTATTGCGTTTTGTATTGTTAGATGAAAATTGTGCCGTTTGAGAGCCCAACTGTTTGTCCACAAATAGCAAGTCATTTTATAGAAATATTTTAAAATGGCTTAAAAATAATGAGCTTATAATGATTTTTGTTCTAACTGAACCATTTGATTTAATAAATAAATGTTTGAAATAAAGTGATCATTAAAAATCATAAGGTTTTTTTTTTAATGTTAAAGTATGTTAAGATTTCTGCATTATGTGAAAGTTTCAAACAAGCTTGAATTATGTTTATACAAATGGAAAATTGACTCGTCATACATTAGAATATTCACACTTGTTCCACTCCACATAGATACAGACACTCTTGTTTCAAAGCACATGAGTATATGTTAACCACAACTTATACAAAAGAAAATTATCACATGATAGACTAACAATACTTCCTCCTACTGATCGAAACATTAATTTAGATGTATTGAACATCTTTTTGGTAGATGGAAGTAGAAGGGTGTCCTTTCCAATGGTTAAAAATTATCTTTCGCTGTATCCTTTACAGTTATACCATGTCTTGATAATTACAGTTAGTTGCATCTAACACAGAGGTGTAAGCAACTGTTGCTCCTTCATAATAATTGCCATGAATAGTTAGCCAAAAAAATAACCCCTATGGACTCTTTGATAAGCTGTTGTTCTTAAAACACAACAATTAACATTGTATTAAAATAAGTTGTAAGTTGGGGGCAAGAAATAATGGTAAACATATACCAGTGCCAAGTTTGAATGGTAACATCACCTTTATTTTAAGTGTTTTAGATTCAGCACAAGAAATAATTATGTTTCAAAATATTAACCTTAGATGACATTCATATCGTGGTTCATGTTATTTACATCTGCTGCTACTTGTATTGAGAAAAACATCCAAAGATCTCCTCATTTATAGATCGTGCACATAACACATTGAATTGATGAGGAAATGTTAATAAAACTGAAACCTTAGTTGATGAAAATTATCCAAGCTAATATCAAAAGTAATGATCTTTTTTTTGTTACTAATTTTTCTCAAAATCTTGACTTAGCATTTATAAATTTTGGAAAATAATGTGCATTCAGCTATATAGTTAAATGCTGGAAAAATTTACTCACTGAAGTATTACTTAAACTTTTCTAAGACTTCTAGCTAGATATCTTTAGTTTGTCCTTTTTTATCCAGTTATTTGAGCCAAAACATTTGAAGTCATGGTGTTATAAAGATTTTCACCTAGCTGCTCTACTTACAAGAGATTCAGGTGGTATTTTACACTTAACATTGTGTCTGCAGTATGTGGAGATACGTTGCTCAGTATAGATTAGTTTTCTAAAAGAACTCGATATGAATTGGTTTCACATATCTGAGTTTAGTTTTTTATGGAAAAATTTTCATACAGTTAGATTTTTTTTCCATAAAACATTCTTTCTCAACAAACATCATTTTAACTTATAATAATAAGTAAAAGTTTTGTATCAGCCATACTGTAAAATTATATTTCAAAGGCAATTGTTTAAAACCAGTTTTAACTCAAATTTGAACAGGCGCTGCCATTGTCTGGTTGAAAATACTGATTTACCCATCAGACGGTGACAGCATTTGATAACATTAATATTTCTTTGGCTGAAAACTAATCCAAACCACCTTTTATAAATAGACTGGAAATTGTATAAGGTTTGGTGATAATTATTAGGACATCATGACAATAATTCCAGCAGAATATGGAAATAATTATGGGTTTAATGAGTTAATTAACATTTTAGTATATAAATCAGTATGGAATAAATGAGACAAAACTAAGTTGAAATCATTACTTGCCAGGTCTGTATGTATGCAAGACCTTCATATGCTTTATACATTGTAATTGGAAATGATGTCAAACATATTTGTGAACTATGTAAGACCACAAAATTGTCTTGATTTTGTAGCAACTCCACACAAAGTTAACTCTAAAAAATAGTTTGGTGTAACTGTGTTTGTGTGTAATAATTGACTTCAGTTAGTGTTTTGATGTACATAGTATTTTTACTGGATGATATGTAACACTTGTGATTTTGTCTTGATACTCAACTGCTCCCAGTAGGATTGGTCAAACAGTAAGTATAAGTATGACAATATTGCTAGCCAGTGTCCAGCGAACATGGGACATAACTGACAACATTTCTTCTATGTTATTGCCACACTTCTGTGTATCACAAATAATAGATTTTTATGCATGATGAAAGTTAATACTTAAGTGTAATTAATTTTTATTACATATATTATTAATGCTTGTTTACTCTAAGAAAATTCAAAGAAACATGTAGTAGTATGAAACTAAGATTATGTATACAGAAGAATGGTAGTAAAAAAAAATCACCTTTAAATATTAACATACTTATCTAAACATTAACTTTAATGTGACTCACTTTTCATGGTACATTTTGTTGATACCACCTGTACATCTGTTACTAGTTTTATAAAAACAAGTATTTTAGTTTTTATTTCTAAAACTTTATTGTCAGCCTTATGTTAATATTTAATTTCTTTTTTGGTTTTGATGAAACAACTAAGAGTATTTTGGATAGTTTTGTTATTACTGACTAAAATAATTAATGTTATTTAAAAAAACTGTTGTAATACATTTTAAAAATTATTATTTGAGGTGTGTGCACTTAACTAACATCTCTAAATCTCTTAATGTACGAAATATGATAGTTAATTAGGAATTTCCATGATTATCTTAAATTTGAAAGTATCCCCTTGTAATAACATTTTGTTAATTCATTTAATAATTACCTTTTAAACTTTAACTTTTGTTTTAAAACACTAAGAATAAGTTTTTATTCTCTCTATTAGTGAGTTGATTTTTTTTTTTAATAATTATACAGACTTGTATATCACTACAAAATTTGGACAGTGATAATGTATTGTTGTACTTTGTTTTTCAGAAACATCTTTCTTGGCACAGTTCATCTTGTTCAGTATCACCAAGTCCTCACTCTCCAAAAGTTTTGCCACTCTTAAATGTGGACAAGCACTCCCGTTCAGCTAGAAAACATGATAGTGTTGCAAGGAAATCTGACAAAAAATCTAGTTCAAAACGAGATAGATCCAGCTCTACAGAAATATCTGCCTATCAACAAAAAATTGATAAAAAACGCAAAGCTTCATTATCAAGTTCTGATAAAGAAGAAACTAAGAAAAACAAAAAGAAAAGAAGAAGCAAATCTTCATCATCATCATCACCTACTGGCTCATCTTCTGGGTAATTTAACTTGCTGATATTCTTCATGCTTCTGAAATGCTGTTACAGTTTCTATATGGTTATAACGGTGTATAAAGAGTAGCCCAAGAGTTAATGATGGGTTGAATAGCTTTCTTTCCTCTAGTATATCACCTCTAAATTAGGGACAGCTAGTGTCGATAGCCCTCATGTAGCTTTGTGCAAAATTCAACAACAACAAACTCGTTTTTCAATGAAGACTGAACAACTGTAAAAATATTTTTACAGTTGTTCAGTCTTTTAAAAAATTTCCTTAAAAAAATCATAACTTTCAGTGCAAGTTGTTTATCATTTCTAAAATTTTAGTTTTCTGTATGATATGTAGAAACCAGTTTTTATTTGGAAGTTTTATTCATCATCGGCCCATGCTAAGATCTTAAACCAGTTGGTTATACTGATGTCACATTGTTCAACAAACATTAAATATACAACAGTACTTGAAACTAATTTGTAATGTTTGTGTGTTCCATAAGTAAGGTATACTTTCATTATTTGTTTATTATACTTTTATTACACTGATTGTTTTGCATTGTTAGCTTAGTATATGAACTTACGACTCACCTAAATCTCCTAAATTAGCAAATTATGTGAGGTATTATTGGGTTTATGGCCAAAAATATCATTAAGAGTGAGGGTACCCAACTAATGAAACAATACATTCTAACCTTTATAAGTAAGAATGTAAGAACAGTATATTTAATCAACTGTACTTGTTACCAGATTGATTTTTAGTTTTGATCAAAGTAGACAGCTTGCTTTGTTTGTGGAATCTGTAATATAGTGTAAGTATAAACGGTTACTATGTTATGATCTTGGTGGGAGAATCTTTGATGTAATGTAAATATAAACAGTTACTATGTTGTTAGCCAGGTAGGAGAATCTGTAAGGTAGTGTAAATATGAACATTTACTACGTTATGAACTAGGTAGGAGAATCTGTATATATTATAAATATAACCAATTACTGTATTGTGGACCAGTTGGGAAACTCAAATTTGTGTGGAAAATGAGAGCAAAACTACACATAACATTCTACTTTAGTTTTGTCCTTATGTCACCTGTTTAACTGAGGAAGTAGTAAGCAATTCACACAACCTAATCTGTGCTATATATAAGAATGCTGCTGTACTATGTGTCGTTAATGATTTCATTATATTTTCTGTTGAAACTTAATAGTGAGGAAGAGCTCACCAAGAAGAAGTTATACAAGAAACATCACACTAAAATAAATGAAAGTAAATGGGATATAGATGATAAAATATTAGATTCTCGAGGAAAGGAAAAGATTGACCGAAGGTACCCAAAGGAGAAATCTCAAACCCCTGAAAGAGAAAAAGGTCGAGACTCTCGTTCTCTAAGTTATTCCCCAATCCCTAATAGTCGAAGTTTGTACGCACGAAGTCGCACAGAGGCTGATTCAACATCAAAGTTGAATGGCAAGAGGTAAAAAAATATCCAGATTTACTGTAGTTGTTTGAAGTGAAGATAAAGAAAAACAAAAGTATTAGAAACCTGTCATTTATGTTATTGTTGCTTAGGCCATTACTGTATGTTATGGGAAATAGGTTTTTTAAACTGAAGAACTATTCGATTTAAAACTGAATTTAACACTTACTAATACCTTGCTTACCAGTAGAATCCATTTTACATTTTTATGCAATCACATCATTCAGGCATGTGAAAAAGGGCATGGATTTGAAGATTTCTGCAGATTAGGTAATGGGTGGGGGAAGGGGGGGGGCTGTATAATCAAGGCTGAACTGCCCTTGCCTCTCAATCTATGTAGATTCACGGAAAGTACTTGTTCACACAGTCATAATTTGAGACGTACTTGAAAGTCTGTACAGTATCGCCAAGAATGGTAGCTTTGATCTTGTAGCAGCAGAATTAGCATTATAATTATAAGCAAATGTTGTAGTAATAACTTATTGTTCAAATTAATATTAAATATGAGAAATATTGTAAACTTTTTTCTTGTTCTACTTTTTCATATAAAATTACTTTACAACAAAGAAAAATTTTGGAACTCAGATTTGTCTGTGGCCTACTAACCTCATCATTAAGAAATGGTTTCAAATAGTCTATTTGCACATACATACACACACCACTTCTTTTAAACTAGTTATTTATGAAGATTTTAATTTTGAGAAATGTTTCTAATGGTGAATAATAATGTTGTTCTATATGATTCTGTGCCAATAATACTTTTAAATGTATTTTTAGTATTTGTAATAATTTTCAAATGATGTTAATAAAAATGTAATATTTTGCCTGAAGTATTTGCCAAACTTTGCATGTAAACTAATGTTGCACAAACGTTTTATTAAACATACTTCCACTGTAAACATTTATAGTTTTAAAACCTTTACTATTTTCTAAATTTACATCAATGTAGATCTAAAATAGCCGGCAAATATCATGATGAAACCTCCCGATCATCCCTGCCAGAACGAGGGGAGAAAAAAACCGATAAAATCAAAGAATACAACACCAAATCGCCACAGTCTGACTACAAGTTTGATTATAGAAGAGATGAGGCTCAGTACATTTCTGCCAAGAAAGACAAAAACCCATCTCCAAGAGCAGATAGAAAAGAAGTTTATACATACAGTCGAGATGAAAGCAGGTATTCCAAATCCCAGAGCATTAGTATAAGCTCTCCACGTAGAAAAAACAGTGGACATGACAGTTCATCTTCGTTGTCTTCTTCACATTCATCTTTACCTCAAAAAGCAAAGACGTTTTCAAAATCTGATTCCCATGAAGCAGTATCACCAACCCCGGATTACCAAACTGCCAAAAAAAGAGGACATTCCAGGTCATCGTCCCGATCTTCGATACGATCTAGGTCAAGGTCAGAGTCACACAATTCTTCTGTCCACTCAAACACAAGGACACCGTCTTCTCGAAGGTAAGTTAGCTACTTCGATGCATTTCACATAAACAGGATTTATGTTTGTTCTCTGTCTTGTTCATTCTGTTTGTTTGGTTTACTTGTAAATATTTTATTTAGTTTATTGTGGCTTAGTTCCCTTTTATTAGAAATAGGAGTAAAACATTATTATGACAAATACACAGCCACTTGAGTATGAATTGCTGTCTAATTGTTATTCTTAACTGTGTAAAATCTTCATAGGAGTCTGAACCTGAACAATTATAATTGAGAACTGAACTTTATTTACAAAGCTATTTAATTGGCTTTAGAAGAGAAACACAAAATTTTCTTAGTTTACTTTTAAATGTAGTGTAATATTTTATTCTGTAATGGATATTACAGACAAAGCCTGATTTTTCTTTAGGAACCGTAGTAACAGTACAAAGAGTTCTGTTTACCAATCTTCATCTCATTCAGTATCACGATCTAGGTCAAGAAGTGGAAGTGAATCCCATCAAAGCCGAAGTTGGAGTAGGTCTAGCAGAAGAAGTTCTAGGTAAGCTGTAAAAGATTGAAACAGCTGCTTCAGAACTGTAAGCTGTAAGTAATTCATTGACAGACCCTTGGAGTTTTGGGGCTAGTAGAAGATTATGAAAGTTCCTAAGCTAGAAAAGAATACTAATAGGTGCTTTGAGCTGTCAGACTGATATGGGATTTTGAAAGCTCCTGATAAGATATGAAAAAAACACTACCAGGTGTTTCAAGTTGTCAGGCTGGTTAGGGATTTTGAAAGTTCTTGGCAAGATATAAAAGAGTACTAATAGATGCTTCAAACTCTCAGAATGGTTGGGAATTTTGAAAGATTTTGATAAGATATAAGAGACTAGTAACTGGTGTTTCAAACTCTTAACCCTATCGCAATGGGCATCCTTTACTGCACATGTCACGAGGTTTTAGTGATTGTATTCAAAATTTTATTAATCTACTTTTGTTTTATGTTATTCCAATTAGTATAGCATAAAATTTTAGCTAATAATCCTAATATTTCATATTTTAATAGTACGTAAGTTTAAGCTCTTAATTTTATATGGCAATATTTTAAAAAAATCCTGCATCTTCTCTTCTCTATTTTATCCACCACCCCTCCAATAAGTACACAATTAAATGCAAGTTACTCAGTATAAAATCATTATTGCTCACACAAACCATAATTTTTATAGCCATCAATTTTGTTTGGTTACAGAGATATGAAATAGAAAATCAGACCTCTCTTGCCACACCCACTTATCATATCCTGTTTTTCAGGATTTGTTAATAATTCTCTCTTACGTTTAATTCTATACTATCTATATCAAGAGAAAGCCAAGGTTTTCATCTATCAAATGATGTATTCTCTGACATTGATTTCTGCACAGAGAATTGTCAGTTTCACTGTTAGTACAAGCTTCGTTCCCCTGGGAAAGATAATGACTAACTTAGATGAATTTGTAATGGCTCTTGTCACATCCTTAGAAAGCCAGAAAATTGTTTACTTTTTGCATGTTATTAGTCTATGTTGTATGATGCATTATTTAATTAAATAAAAATTATTTAGTGCATTACTACCATTAGTATATAAAAAAGTAGGGTTAAGTGTAATCGATAGTCGACAGCAAGAAAAAAGAGGATTCAGGTAAGGACTTTATTTCATGCTTATTCTTTATTTATTATTATAAAAGTAAGTAAAATGTAAAAATAGGGATCTCTTTAGGTTAGTTAATGTTAGATTAGGTAATATACATAATAATAATGATAATATAATAAAAATGCTTCATGAAGTATGCAGGCAAGCAGCTCATGGATAATGTAATTCGATAGCGTTATGTTACTTTCCCAAGTAATTTACAATTTATAATGGTGCAAATAGTAGTTAAATGCAGTTCAAATGACAATAAAGCAATAAAATTTAATTATAAATAGATCTATACTGTTAAGAGTTTAAAGCTACTTAGGATAAGTGAATGTAGTTTCATGTTCCAATAAAAAGAAAAAAAGAGTGATTTAGATTTATTTCTTTTTTTTTTTTTGGTGGTTACAAGTTTAGTCAAATTGACCAATGTTGTATAGAGTTAGGGGAAGATAAAATATAAAGTTTTACTGAAAACAGACATTTGAAATGTATTTAGGAGGTTTTAGAGAATACACAAATAAAATCTGAGATTTTTGAGATGAAGAAAAATATTTTTAATATTAACATGAAAATCAGTTCACACACATACTATTCAAAACAAATACTCGATATATTCACAGACAAATCTTTAGTAAAAATACTTTATTAAAAAAACAGATTTTTTGTGTACAAGGTACTTGTCATATATACTAAAAGTCTTCCAAATTTTGCGAAGATATACACACACTGTATTAAAAGTTATAATATTAAAACTATATACAAGTAAAAATGGTTCCATGGTTGGTACCTGGGGCCAACCCTGTATTGAGAGAGCTAAGCTTGTTGTGGATTTGAAAATTTCCTGGTAAAATATAAGAGAGTACTAATGGGTACTTCAAGCTGTCAGGCTGGTTATGGTTTTGAAAGTTCCTAACAACATATTAGAGAGTGCTAACAGGTGCTTCAAGCTGTCAGGCTGGTTATGGTTTTGAAAGTTCCTAACAACATATTAGAGAGTGCTAACAGGTGCTTCAAGCTGTCAGGCTGGTTGGGGATTTTGAAAGTTCCTAACAACATATTAGAGAGTGCTAACAGGTGCTTCAAGCTGTCAGGCTGGTTGGGGATTTTGAAAGTTCCTAACAACATA
>NW_013670402.1:75689-80053 GCF_000517525.1 Limulus polyphemus
TCAAAACCAAATAACAACATATTAGAGAGTGCTAACAGGTGCTTCAAGCTGTCAGGCTGGGGAACTTTCAAAACCAAATAACAACATATTAGAGAGTGCTAACAGGTGCTTCAAGCTGTCAGGCTGGTTGGGGATTTTGAAAGATTCTGAAAGAATAAAAGAGAGCAGTAATGGGTGCTTTAAGCCCTCAGGCTTATTGAGTATTTTAGCTGTATTATTTTTTTTTTTTCTACATCTTTCACTATAAGAGACTGGTTCAGTAGGGAAAAAAAACAATAAATCCTTTATTTCTTTCACAGTGACCACAACTATATTCAGATGTCTCACTGGACTCATTGAACTTGGGATCTTGTTATGATAAATTTACAATAAGGCAGGGGTTAAGCCATGAAACTGTAGCTAATAGCATTTAAATAAAGAAGTAATTTCTTTTGTATACAAATCTTATGAAAGGAAACTTTCCAGTATTGCTTTGTATGATATAATAATGTAATATTTATTTTAAGATAGCATCCAAAGTGGGCTATTTCCAGATTGTGACATACCTTCTGCAGGTTGTCTCTTTAGAATGTTATTCCATCCGTAATAATTTTCTAAGTAACACTGTTGGATTCTTAGATTAACAGAAAACTATACCTTTTTTTGTGGTCTTATGTGTTACATTATTTCTTTTATTATTTTTAGGAGCCCTTCTATACCTAAACGACGAGGCTCGCCAAGTTTCTTGGAGAAACGACGCATTACGAGGTAGGATGGGTTGCTTCAGCCCTCATCAGACAATAGGAATCATCAAATATATTATGTGCATGATACCCTTATTTTGGTTTTGGTTTTTGCCTAGATTAAATTTGTATTCTTTTTCTTTCTTTTTTTTTTTTCCTTTATTAAAAACCATTACTTTTATGTTCTGTTTGCTAAATATTTTTTTTATCACTAGTTTTGTTATTGTAAAAAAAAGAAAGATGTTTATGAAGTGGCTATTCTTCTTAGGTCAAGAAGCAGAAGTAAATCCAAGAGTCGTCGTCACCATTACTCCCACTCTAGGTCTAACCGAATGAGGAAAGCAAGAGATAGTCCAAGAAGAAGTTTTAGCCGGCACCACTCGCATGACCGGCATTACTGAGACCCAAGTATATTGGTCTTAGAAATTTTTGTACTAACACCTGGAAATAGGCTTGAACAATCAATCCAAAAACCATCCTTATATTTTATAAAAAAACTGTAAATTATATCCTTCCAATGGACACAAATTATTTAAAGAAATCTGTCTTATTGGTCCATTAAGTTACAGAAGAGAAAGTAAATATTTGAGAACGGTTACATATACCTTGATTGTTCAGGTTTCTTTCACATAAATAATTACTCTTTATTCTTTTTACTTCTTTCTCTTCTAGGACTACTAATAAAGAAGCATTTTCACTTAACATGTAAAAGTACCTTAATTTTGTGACCCATTAAGCTTAACTAACCTGTTTAATTCTAGTTATTTATTGATATCTTCTACTTTTAATTGTGTATGTTGTCTTCCAAACAGATATCCTTATGATCAAAACTGATTTCTAGAAGTAAACATTTCTGTAGCTTTCAGAAAAACTGTTTCTACAAAGTATCATTGCACTCTTTTAAACATTTTAAATCTTGTGTGATGAGGCCTAGTGGTTAGCATGCATGGATTGTAGATACATAAAAAAATTCTGCACTTTGGTGCTGTGTATGTGTGATAAGAATGGCAGTCACATTCCACTATTCAGTCACACAAGACTAGCCAAGTATTTTGGTATAGGCACTGTTGACTTGTTGCCTTCCCTATGGTTTACCTGTTCAAAATCTATGCACTGATAGCTCCTTGTGTAGCTTGGCAAAGAAGATTACATAACAACCAACTTATGTCACAAAGATTAGGACATGTAGGTTAAATATGTATGCCAAGTTCCACCTAAGCAGTGTTTATTTTTTGTCCCCTGTAAGAAATGTTTACATTTATACTAGTCCAGATTTTATGCTATTTTTTAATTATTCGTATATAAGAAAATATTCATGCACTTTCTTTATCATTTAAATTTGATCACATAATGATAAAAGTGATGAATTTCCTTGTAATTAGTATATAGTAAATTGGTCTTAATGCACTTTGATCTTTTGTTTTAAACAGATACTAGAAATATCACAGTTTGAAGCTTTTTTTTATTTTTTTGCTATTCATAATTATGTTTGTTTTTCAGGCACCATTATGTTTAATTTTATTGTTTATTAAGTATTATTTTCGTCTTTTTTTTTTGATTTGCAGTTGAGCCCTCACAGCTAAGCATGAACCCCACACAGGTAATTTGTGCTTTTGTTATACTTTTTTTTCTCTCTAAATTTGAGCTGATTTTTGTTCTATTATGCATCTCATCTGTTTGCTTATCTTTGAAGGGTTGCTTGTTGCATGGTAACTAATTTTGTTCATTTGGAAAAAGCACAAATTTTATTTGTTTTTCTGATATTTCTTTTTACACCCACCTGCCAGAATAAAACTCAGCTGAAATTATTTATAATATAAAAACTTATCCAGTGTATAAAGCAACCAACAAACTTCTGTAGTAGAATATTTCTATAATATATATACACACACACACACATCACCATTAAGTATCTTTCATTTTCATGTCAGTGACCAAAAGAGAGCATTTTAACAAGTAAAGGTAAGTACACATAAATATATAGGGTTGGACATGGTAACGCGTTATAATTTCTATATTTTATTTATTAATATGGACAATACAGCATTAACACCCTGTGAAATTGGTGAAACAGTTTTTGATTGGTTAAGTAATGGTGGTGGTGGAAATCTGTTTTATAGATTGGTTTCAAGAGCTGACCATAGAAGCTTTGTAATAATTTAATTTGGTGGCTGTAACAGTAAAGTTAGGTTCCCTCATGCTTACTTCTAATTACATATTAGTATTAAACCTATTATATTGATGATATAATGTTCTGTGGGTCAGTCTTTAACAAGAGCAGCAGTTTTGATTGTTGTATTGTTTTCCTGAAACAAACCAGCTTCATTTGAGAATAAAGTGTTCACCATAGGATGATCTTGGTCTGCAATAAAGTTTATAGTAAACATTTGCTGTCACATTGAGATTGTAGGCCCTAAACTATTCTAACAAAAGGCTGTCCATGCCATGACAGAGCCTCCACCATGCTTAACTGATGTAATAAGATATTTATGACCTTATGCTTCTATTCATTTTCACTACACATAAGCGTGTCCATTTCATGGAAAAGTTGATTCGTTTGATCAAATTCTTCCATTAATTGTTGGTCCAATTTTCATGTTCTCGACACCATTTTACTCAGGTTTTTGAATTATTTGGTGTTATAGGTTTCTGAATGGTAGACTTACCATATTAACCATAACAGCTGCTGAAAAACTAAGCTGATAATTGTGACAGACAAGCATAAACATGAGTAGTGAGACAAAACAGGACTACACTGTGTGTATGTGCAGAACTTAATAAAAGCCAACCTCTGTCAAAAAGTGTACAAGATAGGTTATCTGATGTGGTTTTATTCTTCAGTATCATTGATGACATCACTGAGAAACCAGCTATATTTTCACCAATAATCATGCTTCTTTAGAAACTTCATAACTTTTTAAGCTTAACACTAAAAATCTTTCTACACACCAAGAAAATATATTTATATGGTATTTGTATACAGACAGATTTAGTGAAATAAAATAATTTAATGTGCACTTAAATTACCTATTGCCAGTTTTTTCTCTCTCTTAGAAGCTACAATTTGGAGTTAAAAAAGTGAAATATATTTATAATTTTGTCCAAGCTCTGTATACACATGTGTGTGATGTATATAAATCTGCTTAAGCCTAAGCATATACTACTAGTTATGAACAATTATGGTGTCAGACAATGGTTATTAATATAATTCATACATTTGATTATGTTTATGGATGATGATTTACATAAAATAGTAGTTTTTCTAAAGTACTCCATACAAACATAGACCTTGATCAAATAATCAGAAACGTTGAAATCATCTGTAGGTATAAATAATATAATTTTATCATCACTTGCTGATGTGATTACTACTACTATAATACTAACAGTGGTTGTGTTAACAGGTATTTGTTTTTATTGCTTCTATTATATACACTGTGGTAGCGTGAGGTGAGATATGGAACGTTTGTTTCCCGGTACAATGAGAAATATACGTTCCAGCTGGTGTTAATTGTTTTGCAAGTGTGTTAAGTGTGTGCAATTTTTAACTCTTTCAGCACGGGCTTGGTCCCTGGTACTGACCTCGTAACCATTTTGTGCTTGTTATAGTTTTCATGCTATAACTTTTAAATAGTAAGCATA
>NW_013670403.1:0-2064 GCF_000517525.1 Limulus polyphemus
AACTAATAGTTTCGGTTTAAATTTACTTACTGATTAAGTATTATTTTATTATAAGTCACACTAAAACCTAATTTACTGTTATAACTTGTGTACTTGAGAATGATCGCACCAGTGATCGAAATGTCATACCTGTTTTAAATATATTCTTCCTTACCGTTTGTTTGTAGTTAAGCACAAAGCTACACAATGAGCTATCTGTGCTCTGCCCACCACTGGTATCGAAACCCGAATTCTAGCGTTGTAAGTCCGCAGAGATACCGCTGTGCCATTGGCTCTTCCTTACAGTAAAAGCTATAACTTGTAATAGAATAAATTAATAAACTTTATGTATTATATTTCTTCACTGAACGATAGATTTTTTCTTATAACCGATTCTTAATACGAGTTCTGGAGTCAAATATCAGGCCATTTCTTTATAAAAGAAAGAGGTAGATCATTGTTTTCCTGCTTTATCTAACTGGAAACTTGGTATTCTTTACATATGGTTACTTCATGATTCCAAAATTAAATAAACAAAACTGACATTTTTTTGCTTTTTGAAAAATTGATATTTCTATAACTATTGAAATTTAGGTTTTATAAGAAGTTCTGTTTAATACAAATCAATTAACATCTTACCCGAAAATTGTACGATAATATAAACAGATTCCCCTCCTACAAATCAATGAACATCTTACCCGAAAATTGTACGATAATGTAAACAGATTCACCTACAAATCAATTAACATCTTACCCGAAAATTGTACGATAATGTAAACAGATGCCCCTACAAATCAATTAACATCTTACCCGAAAATTGTATGATGATGTAAACAGATTCCCCCCTACAAATCAAATAACATCTTACCCGAAAATTGTACGATAATGTAAACAGATCCCCCCACAAATCAATCGACATCTTACCCGAAAATGTACGATAATGTAAACAGATTCCCCTTTCACACTGTAACAAGATTCTTACGTAAATTTGTAGATTAATCAGTTTTTTTATAACATAAAACAAGTT
Source organism: Limulus polyphemus (assembly GCF_000517525.1). Taxonomy (NCBI): domain Eukaryota; kingdom Metazoa; phylum Arthropoda; class Merostomata; order Xiphosura; family Limulidae; genus Limulus; species Limulus polyphemus. Next base: position 1,007 of record NW_013670403.1, read on the forward strand.
ATTAATTCGTTTGCCTTCCAGTGGCTCAGGGGTAAGCCTGCGGGCTTACGACGCTAAAAATCGGGTTTCGATATCCATGATGGGCATAGCACAGAGAACCCATTGTATAACTTTGCGCTTAACAAAAACAACAACAACAACAAAAAACAACAACAACCTCAATTAACTCTTTATATAAATATATATACAAAGAAAACAAACTATAACACCAGGAGCACCCACCGCGGAAACAAACTAGAATACCAGGAGCACCCATCGCGGTAACAAACTAGAACACTAGGACCACCCACCACGGTAACAAACTAGAACACCAGGAGCACCCACCGTGGTAACAAACTAGAACAACAGGAGTACCCACCGTGGTAACAAACTATAACAACAGGAGCACCCACCGCGGTAACAAACTAGAACACAAGGAGCATCCATCGCGGTAACAAACTAGAACAACAGGGGCACCTACCGTGGTAACAAACTATAACACCAGGAGCACTCACCGCGGTAACAAACTAGAACACCAGGAGCACCCACCGCGGTAACAAACTAGAACACCAGGAGCACCCATCGGGGTAACAAACTAGAACACCAGGAGCATCCATCGGGGTAACAAACTATAACACCAGGAGCACTCACCGCGGTAACAAACTAGAACACCAGGAGCACCCACCGCGGTAACAAACTAGAACAACAGGAGTACCCACCGTGGTAACAAACTATAACACCAGGAGCACTCACCGTGTTAACAAACTATAACACCAGGAGCACTCACCGCGGTAACAAACTAGAACACCAGGAGCACCCACCGCGGTAACAAACTAGAACAACAGGAGTACCCACGGTGGTAACAAACTATAACACCAGGAGCACTTACCGCGGTAACAAACTAGAACACTAGGAGCACCCATCGCGTTAACAAACTAGAACACCAGGAGCACCCATAGCGGTAACAAACTAGAACACCAGGAGCACCCACCGCGGTAACAAACTAGAACACAAGGAGCATCCATCGCGGTAACAAACTAGAACAACAGGAGCACCCACCGCGGTAACAAACTAGAACA
>NW_013670403.1:2516-6793 GCF_000517525.1 Limulus polyphemus
CTAGAACACCAGGAGCACCATAGCGGTAACAAACTAGAACACCAGGAGCACCCATCGCGTTAACAAACTAGAACACCAGGAGCACCATAGCGGTAACAAACTAGAACACCAGGAGCACCCACCGCGGTAACAAACTAGAACAACAGGAGTACCCACGGTGGTAACAAACTATAACACCAGGAGCACTTACCGCGGTAACAAACTAGAACACTAGGAGCACCCATCGCGTTAACAAACTAGAACACCAGGAGCACCCATAGCGGTAACAAACTAGAACACCAGGAGCACCCACCGCGGTAACAAACTAGAACACAAGGAGCATCCATCGCGGTAACAAACTAGAACAACAGGGGCACCCACCGCGGTAACACCTGATATAAAAGTTCTTCGCTCTTCTTTTTTTCGTCCAAGAAAGCTGAAGTTTTCTCTTCGACTAGCCTCTCCAGGTTTTCAGCATATTGCTCCATTCTTGTTAGTAAATTGTCCAGAAAATTAGTAGACCCAGAACCCCTGTGAAAATCAAAATAGTATAAAGTTTTCCTTTCAGTTGAAAATAAAACTAAAAAAAAACACATTGAATAATTCTTACTTATTTGTTTCAGAGAACACCGTACCAAGTACGTTTTTTCACTAAATAGTTTTTGTTGTATTTTTCTAGCAAGTAAAACAGATTTTTCGGGCACAATTATTTCTGGGTTTTAGCACAAAACCACATAATAGACTATCTGTCCACTGCGGGAAATCGAACTCCAGAGTTTAGCGTTGTAAGCCCATAAAATTACCGCCATGGTACAAAGAAGAGCTGCTTGTTAATAATGGAGTTTGTTTATAAATAGAAATCAACTTTCAATTTATTTAAAATAGAAATTTTAAAAATTATATCACACTAACAAGTTCCGGGAATGATCTGGTGGCTGTCGTTTCGGACTGAGGATTGAAGAGTCCAAGGCTCGAGATGTGGTGCTGCCAAACGAGTTATGTATTTTCAGCATTGGCTGGGTTATAAAAGTGGCAGTCAATCATCTTATTCGATTCAAAGAGCAAAAAAAATCCTTTGTGGCGGCAGATGCGCATGTTTGATTTTACATTTTTGAAAAACTTCCAAACTGTATCGATCAAGCACTATTAAATCAACTACACGATGCAGCTTTAAAAGAAACATTTCTAACATAACTGAATCAAACGATACTTGTGCAAAGATTAAAAACGCAAACACACTACAATGTTGATTTATTCCACAATAAAATGTGATTTGTTAAAAACTGGACCCCCCAAAGAGATTCTACATGTTTTTTGTGGGGCATTATGTCACCAAAATACTTTAGCTTCTTTAAGTTTCAATTAAACAAGTTTTGCAGAAATAAATTTTTAAAAGCATAATAACTTTTATAGAATCTAAAACACGAGCTCACTACTTTCCTCAGTGATATAAAGAAAAATATTTCGATATTATAGTTTTGTAACCAAATTTATGGAACTGTGGTCCTGATGGTCCACGGTTCGTGTCCTGTCGCCGTTGAAAAAAAAAATTTGCTCCGCAATTCGAGGTCGCCGGTACATTATAAGAGTGACAGACAAAACATACTATTTGATTAAAGTAGCTCAAGAGTTGGCGGTGGGTGCTGTTAACTTGCTTTCCTCTAATATATTACTTTAAAATTAGAGACGGCCAGTGCAGATACATTTCACCGCAGCGTATAGAGCTGTACAATGAGTTATCCATGCTTTGACCACCACGGGTATCGAAACCCGGTTTTTAACGTTGTAAGTACGCAAACTTAGCGATAAGGAAAATTATAATAGTTTATTTCATGTAATGTACTCCAGTAATTTACGTTTCGGTGTGTTTTGGGCTGTTTATCCCGTATATTTACAAATTAAAAGTGTGTTTTATGAATACAGTAGTAAAATGTATGCTTTTATTCAAAATCTAGTAAAATAGTTCACACGTTTGTTAACCAACATCACAGGACTGATGAAAGTGTTTATATTAAATAATATTTCTGGTAATTATGCTATTCACGTTGTTAAATTACTCATCGCTAAATCCGATGACATTTTGACGAGGTTAAGTTTGTTTCGCGCAAAGCTACACGAGGGCTATCTACGCTAGCCGTCACTAATTTACCAGTAAAAGACTAGAGGGAAGGAAGGCAGTCACCAACACCCATCGCCAACTCTGGAGCTACTCTTTTTACCAACGAATAGTGGGATTGACCGTCACATTATAATGTTCCCACGGCTGAAAGGGCGAGCATGTTTGGTGTGACGGGGATTCGAACCCGCGACCCTCAGATTACGAGTCAAGTCTCTTTGTAAGCAGAAATAACTGGTGGGCTAGTGAAAGGGCACCATCTATTTTCACTAAATCAGTATTATCCCCCCCCCCAAAGGAGTTAGGACGCCCTGGCCTCTTAGGATAATGAGATTATCCTGCCATATTATTAATTAAGAAAAGCCACACCATGATAAAAACCCATTTCTTTAATAAAATATTTTGGCTCAAAGTGTAATTTTAGGTCATACTGGAAGGTCAAAATTCAGGATATTTAGGCCAAATGGTCCTCGAGGATGTATTTAAAAAACGCCTGGGGCCTTTTATTCCTTTCCTGTTTCTAGTCACAAAAAAGACGCCTTTTATGATCTGTTCTTATCCTAGAAATAGGAAAACATCTTCAGCAAAGAGTGTTTATCATTATGTCTTAAGTAATTCCCGCTTCAAATTTAATAAACCAAATACGTGGATTTTTTAATCACAGTGACCAATTATAGAACTTAAAAGGAATGAAGCAGCTCACTCGATCCCCCTTAATAATGAATCTTAAAGTCTAGTTTACTTCAGCTGTAAAAATTAATAGTTTAATTACGTTTACTTATTAAAAGATATATATATCTTACCTGGCATTTTTTTTTATCTTTTGTTTAATAACTGGAAACTTTGGTCTGGCAGTAGGATCTTCATTCCAACAATCACTTATCAAACTCATAAGATCAGGACTACAGTCGTCAGTTGGAATGGTAGGACGGAAAGGAGGATTCGTTATATTTTTTACCTTTTGTAGGATATCTATGAAACATAGAGAAATATGTAAAAATAAACTATTTACTTTAAAAAGGTAGCTTATGTTGAATAAAAACCAACCACTAGGTGTTACGTCTGTTTGTATTTAAGTACAAAACTGCACAATGGACTATCTGTGCTCTGCACACCAAGGGTATCGAAACCCTGTTTTTAACGTTGTAAGTTCTCAGACATACCGCGGTGCCACTGGAAGGTGTTAATTAAAGATTGTGAACCTTTAACTAAAATTTGAAACAACAAAATTTTCAGATTTAGAAAATAATATACATATATAAGTTCTTCTTTTTGCCAATTGTCGAAATAAATGGCTTTTACTTATATTTCTTAATAGTATAAATATTGTTACGACAGCGGAAGTCACGCAACGCTGAGAGCATGCACGCTGGAGTTTCTAGAAGGGTCGTGACTTATCGGGGAACCTCACGAATATCCCAGTATTTGCTAGACGCCCTCTTTTTTAGTATATAAAGGCAGATAGATTGCAGATAGAAATAATTGAGTCAAGCGAACAGTAGGCACCATAAGTAAATCGCTGTGAATCATAGCGTGTGTTTATAAAAGTAGTTAAGTTAAAGTGACTGTGGAAATCCTGTGTATTGCAAAGTTGTATCGAGAAAGAATAAATTAGTTTTAATTAAGAAAGAACTTGTGTTGCTGAAGTTCCTCGGAAATAATTTCTACAGGAAATTAACAAACAAGCAGATACGTAACAAACTGGTGTCAGAAGTGGGATGAAAAAGAAATAAAAGAAGAAGAAGATGGAAACGAGAGGTGGCAAATCAAACTTCAGCTTAGCAGATTTGATGGCAGCAATACAAGAACGAGAAAATAAACAAGAAGAACGAGAAAATAAGCAAGAAAAGAAACAAGAAGAGAGACAACAGCAGTTGCTAAAACCTGCAACAGTGGCAGCTCGAACAGCAAAATAAACAAGAAGAGAGATTACAGCTGTTGTTGGAGGAAAAAGAAAAGAAACAAGAAGAGAGACAACAGCAGTGGCAAGAAAACCTGCAACAGTGGCAGCTCGAACAGCAAAATAAACAAGAAGAGAGATTAAATAGTTGTTGGAGGAAAAAAGAAAAGAAACAAGAAGAACGAGAAAATAAACAAGAAGAGAGACTACAGCAGTGGTTGGAGTACAAAGAAATAAACAAGAAGAGAGACTACAGCAATGGCAGGAAAACCAGCATCAGTG
>NW_013670403.1:6803-12391 GCF_000517525.1 Limulus polyphemus
ATATATTCGGAACAAGTAAAACCTGTGTACAACAACGTCTTCACACTATAAAGATTACAGACATATCATAAACACTATTTATATATAGTTCTCTTATTGTCTAATATCCACTTAGGCCTATTCAATTACTTTAGAATTTCAGTTGACAAGTCGAACTGTCTTCTCTATATTACTATCGTACTAGTATTCTTTGTGATTAATTTACAGTTATGGCGCAAGTTACCGTAATTCGTTTGGTCTTCTTTCTTCTGAAGATCCTCTGTTCCTTTTGTCAAAGTGTACCCAGGCTATTCAATTACTTTAGATCCACAGTTTGATGGAATAAAATTATCCTTCTTATCTTTTTCATACTGTTAGTTTCACTCTAACATATTAAATGTTAGGCCTATCACCTTTGCGGTACTTAACTTCACACAACTATATTCTCTTTTGCTATTATCTGTCTATTGTTGTCTGTCTACTGCTCCCCGCTCCTCTCATGCTATTTGTATCTTTATTACATAGTCGTCTGGCTACTTTCTATGATCTCGACACCAATTAGTCAATTAACAAAACTTTCTACAATCGTCTGCTTTTAACTCTTATTATAACAAAACTCAAAAATAATAAAATATTCATTCACAAATACAAATTAATCACTAATATTTAAACCAAAAAGTCTTTTATATCATGACAAAAATATTAACTACAGAATTTGGTACGACCATGTTTCCACTAGTAAATATTAACTAGATAACTGATAAAAATTAAACAAATATGAAGTAAACACAATAAAAGTGTTAAAAAGTAGCTGTCATAGTAACAAAATAAAAATTACACAAAAATCATCAAATTTGTAATAACTATAGATAATAAGCCGTAACCAGATGCCAAGAAAATATTTAACATTTCGTAATTAGATATTAACTTAATTACTAGATTTTTTATACTTTATACGTTTTTATACGTATAATAATGAAGGATTGATCAATTTTTAAGGAAAATCAAACACACAACTGCTTTTTATAAACCAACAAATACTGGAAAGTGGATAAAGTTCAGGAATACAACATGAAAGATGTATAAATACAAAGCAGTAAAATAATAACAAAACTTTCTTTTCGTGCCACTTTTCACCTTTTGCTTCTATTGTTTCAATAATTACGCCATCTTTCTCTACCGGTTCAAACGGTTCAGTCCTTGTAATAATTTCCTGTAGAATAATAGCAAAACTGTAAACGTCACCAGCCTGGGACCTATTAGTGTCTGATGTTCTATTTCTCAGATGTTCTGGAGCCGTCCAGAATAATGATCCTGTAAAAAATCATATCATTTTAAAATTTATGTTAGTCGTCATTGGAGCAAAATTTCTAAACCTATTTTATCGAGCTTTTAGGTGTCATGCAAATAATTTCGTATCAAAATGAACGAATTACAAGTTTGGGTGAATAAATACAACCTGCTTAATTTAAACTTGGGCTAATCCAGGATTTGTTTAGGGGGTGGCTTCTTGATGGAGTATGGGGCATGCTTTTCCGGAAAACGTTTTAAACGATAAAGACTAGTTGATTCAAAACACCATGCATATGGCAAGAGTGGGGATGGTAGCGTATTTTAGATTGTGATTAATCATACTTGTCATAAGATATTAGTATTAGGCCTAATATATTTTTAAACACTACATTTTTAGGGATTTTAAAGAATTGGAAGAAAGTTATTTCGCCTGTTTGTCAAAGGCGTTCATAACTGTTTTAGATCCCTCTTTTTGTTCTGATTACCCTTTGTTACTCCTAGACTAGGAAGGCTACTTAACCCATCCACCCACTCCTGAATCAACCCCTCTTAAAAACTTTTGTTTATATCTTTTATGCTTAATGACTTTTTACATTATCCCTATAAGAGCTAGAAGGACGATATTCTAGTCATCAAATAAATAGTAACTATAAAACCGGACAGGTACTTCTAAATATTGTTGTTGGCTCTTTAAAAACATGCTATGTGTTTATAATATTATCTTGCATTATTGAAAGAGAGAGAGAGAGAGAAACAAGATGAAGTAAAAACTCACTTGGATTAATTTCTTCTGGAGGCATAACTTGCTCCTTCACAGCACAGAGTCCGAAATTTTCTAGCTTGACAACAAACCGACCATCAATAACACAATTGGTTGATTTCAAACTGCCATGGACTGCTATGGGGCTGTTATGTAGATATAACATCCCCTAGTAACAAAAGTTACATTTTGTTACTAGCTGTTGATATTTCTGCCTTGTTTTGTGTTGATATTTGAAAGTATTTAAATACACTTTTCTCCCCTTTCTCTACTTACTGATGTCTTGCAAGCACATATGAACATGGAACACAAACAACAAACACAGAGGAGGAAATGAAAGGATTGTGAAAGGTTGAAATCAAAGAATACACAACTCTGTGTGATTCATTTTTCAGAGTTAAAGCCTGGTTGAGTTAAATTTTTTCTCAATGTAGAGATTCGAACACAAGAGTAAACTAAGAGAAGTACGTGAACTAAGACTAGCACAGCCTGTGGGCTCCTCTTACGGGGTGGAGGAGATTTGTGTCCTTACACCAAGTGAGGAGCAAGGATATAATTGTGACTTCTACCAAAATATCACCATGAATCTGAATCAATTTTAAGATATCACCATGGATCTGAATCACCTTCAAGATATCACCTTGGATCTGAATCACCTTCAAGATAACACCGTGAATATAAGTCGCCTATATGGTAAATCCAAGCTTCAGAAAGTCCATCAAAACCTTGTCCTCAACAATGATAAAGTGCCAGACTGCATATTTTACAATAAAGAAAGGGGGCACAAGAGTCAGGGAGGCAGCAGTATGGACAACAAAAGGAACGTCAGGGAGGCAACGGCATGAACAACAGAAAGAACGTCAGGGAAACAGCAGCATAGACAAAGAAGGAACTTCAGGGAAATAGCAGCAGGAACAACAGAAGGAACTTGAGTTGAAAGATTGGATGATTCTTATATGGACAGGACAAGCAGTGCGATTTCATCCAAATCAAAAGGCAAAGGCCTGACAGCGACATTTTCTTCACTGAGTTGCACTATGCTCTCCGATTAGAGAATGTTGCCATATTGTTCGATAAAGAGAAAGGATACAATAGGAGGCTCATAAATGTGATTGAATTTCCTTGTGGCTACACAGAACAACATCGTACTGTAGTTGGGATAACATGAGTATTTTCAACGGTAAAGTAAAGCTGATTTAACATATGTCAAAACTTTATACCCGTGCTTGCGATTATTCGTGACTCTCGGGTGTATCTGACGATTTACGTTCTCATATGGAAGCTGTGTAACTTATGGCAAGTATCGAAGACGCAAAGTGAAAGAATTGTGATTCTTCGTGATCAAACAGAAGAGTGCAACAGAAAAAAATTAAATTCTTTAAAATGTGTATATTGGAACTCTTCCCCTAAAAGAAAATGGCTAGAACAAGACATAAGGATATCAATTATCAGGTTGGCTCCAACTGATAGCCATAGGTGGACATAGAATGATGGAAACCTGGAATCACTATTGAGTGAAGGTGAGGTATTATTATACATTCAATAGATGGCCATGGATGTACAGGAAATGATGTGAACTTGGAACCACTGTGGATTGAAGGTGAGGTATTGTTGAACAATCAACAGATGGACATGGGTGTACATGAAATGATGTGAACTTGGAACCACTGTGGACTGAAGGTGAGGTATTGTTGAACAATCAACAGATGGACATGGGTGTACAGGAAATGATGGAAACTTGGAACCATTGTGGACTGAAGGTGAGGTATTATTAAAAATTCAACAGATGGCCTCAGTGTCAACTAACGTGAATGTCTTAAGATAAATCAGATTTTTTAATTTGCGAAATAAACTTCAACATATCTTTTGTTCATCTTTAGAAAAACAAGTGAGATGTTATGGATTGTATTACTTCAATTATAGTAAACTATAATGTGTTAATAAGTCAGTGGGTCAACTGCTAATCTGAAAATAATGCAGATTGAAACCCACTATATAAACCAATTCTAGAAGAATTGTCTTTGCAGTTAAATGCTAAAATATACATACCTCACAAATATCAGTTATTACGGAGAATCGGAAGGGCCAATCAACCTTTATTGCATCGTTGTCAAGAAGATCCTGGAAATAAATTGTTTGTTATGAAACTCCAATTACAAATTTATTCTAAAATATACCTAACAACTTTGACCAGAACAATAAAATCAACTCTATGAATGCATTATGTGCATTGTGTGATAGAAACAATGATTTTTTTTTGTTATCTGACTTTCATTTTTACCATCTTCAAATGTGTACTTTGTGTTTCTCTTTATTTGTTTTTGTTTTCGAGATAACAGCAATAATGTTCAAAATATTAAAGAAAGGTAGTGTCTACTCTTAGAGTGCACGTGATACATACCCTCAAAGTGCCTCTATGGTGGTAATCGGACAAAAAGGCCACATTTGGAACTTCAGGGCAAATTCCAACGAAATGATTGAGATTTTCATGGACGGCACTTCTCATCTGTAGAGTAATAGTTCAAATTCCCATTATTTGAATTAACTCATTAAAATAAAGTAACACTGTTTACGGTAAATAAAAGTAATAATGGATTTGAATTTAGACATTGTTTACAGTAAGTAAAAGCAACAATAAAATTTCATTTAGACATTATTTACAGTAAATAAAAGTAACAATGAAATTATGTTTAGACATTGTTTACAGTAAATAAAATTAACAATGGATTTGAATTTAGGCATTGTTTACAGTAAAGAAAAGCAACAATGAAATTGATTTCAGACATTGTTTACAGCAAGTAAAAGTAACAATGAAATTATGTTTAGACATTGTTTACAGTGAATAAATGTAACAATGGAGTTGACTTTAGACATTGTTTACAGTAAATAAAAGTAACAATGGAATTGAGTTTAGACATTGTTTACAGTAAAAAAATTAGCAATGGAATTCAATTTATACACTGATTATCTACAGTAAATAAACGTAACTATGAAATTGAGTTTAGACATTGTTAATGGTAAATAAAAGTAACGATGGAATTGACTTTAGACATTGTTTACAGTAAATAAAAGTAACAATGGAATTGACTTTAGACATTGTTTACAGTAAATAAACATACCTGCTTAAAGTCCAAGAGTACAGCCCTAGTCACGAGGAGCTTCGGACCGCGTAACGTTACTGGTTTCACTGCCACTTTCTTACCCTGTACGGAAGTAATCTCAAACATGTACAAATAAACTGACGAATTTCAAATATAACTAATTAAAAACTACCAATCACTCAATGTCTGACTCTTCTATGATGAAAAATATGTCTTTCTTTTCTTGTAAATGATTTTAAAAGAAAAGTTGACGTTATATATATATTTCTGTTTAATTCTATAAAGAGATAGAAAACGAAACTGCAGAATCACATTATAAAAATATATCTATCTATATACTACTAAAAATCTGAGATTCTTTGTGTGCTTGTCTGTAATTAAATACAGCAAAAACAGCACACGATACCGCCATATTTGTAATGAAATGAGAATAGAAACAGAATAAAACAAGTTTC
>NW_013670403.1:12616-22659 GCF_000517525.1 Limulus polyphemus
TAGGGGAGGGCATAATTATTAATTAATAGGCATTATAGGCCATAGGAAATTTTGCGCCCCTTTACACCTGCGCCTGGGGTCGACTGCCTCCCCTCTTGCTACGCCACTGGGTGAGACTGTTAACTTTGCAAATTAGACGTAAAGTATAATCACTTCATATAGTAACACTTATTTCGCATTCTTTGTAGAACTGTTGTACAAATGTTATCCTGTTAGTTTTGCATAAATATTGTTACGCCTCTGTGTTCAATGGTTAATTTTCCGTAGAAATTCTTTCCGAAAACTTCAGCGATACAAGTTTTTTCTTAAATAAAACTCGTTTATTCTTTCTCAATACAACTTTGCAATACACTTAATTTCCACAGTCACTTCAACTTAAACACACGCTAGAATTCACAACGATTCACGCACTTTACTTACGGCTTGACTCGATTATCTGTCTTTGTCTGTAATTTCAGTCCTAATTCATTGTCTGGCGCACTTATATACAAGAATAGAGGGCGCGAAGAGAAGACTAGAGATGCCACGAACAGACATGATCCTTCTAGAATCTCCAGCGCGCATGCTTCCAGCGTCGCGTGACTTCCGCTGTCGCAACAATATGCTGTATTGGAGTTCAATTTATTCTGGAAGTGACAATTTTAAATGATGTCAATGGTCAATGGAGCCTGAATAATTGATCGCTTACAAACAAAACATGCAAATCAGAAGAAATGAAGGAACAGAATTCGAAGAACAAATAAAGTGTTACTGTTTCTCATTTGTAGAAGGTCTAAGAGGAAAAACCACAACATAATGAACTAATTCATTACAATACCTGAAAACTCTGACTTCACTTTTTCTTTTTACTCCCGATCAACAATCAAATATCTTTTCTTGAATTATGAATAACACGAATGGATTGAAATATTTAATTAAATTATCTCAAAATAAACCTTCATTTCGGTGCAATGTTGAAATTAGCTTGAATTCTTCATAACCTCTGAACAGTGGTTGACCCAACAGGTCACGGTGGTCTAGTATACTCATAATTTCCACGTTTAGTTGTATTAAAGCCAAATTGTGGAATGTGAAAATACTTTGAATTAGAAACTTAAAATTCCAGTAATCGTTTCATAAAAGAAACACTCACCCGGTAGACACCAACTTTTATCCCTGCATCCAAATTAGTCCAATAGGTGATAAGAGATTTCTTTTCAGATCGCTGAAACATTGAGGTTTGAATCAATAAATCAAACAAATCCACAAAACTGATGTGACCTATACAGTTACAGATAGTTCTGGCCTCTGTAAGCTAATGTGTCCTATGCAGTTAAGGTAGTTTTTGCTTCTGTAAGCTAATGTGTCCTATACAGTTAAAGATAGGTTTTGCACTGTAAGATGATGTGACCTATAATTTAAGATAATATTGCCCTGTAAGCTGATATGATCTGACCTACATAGTTAAGATAATTTTGCCCCTGCAAGATGATGCAAGAAACAGAGTTAAGATAGTTTTTGCCCTTGTAATCTGATATGACTTATATACTTAAGACAGTGTTTCTATGTTTTAAAGCTCGAATCTAATATATATATATATACATAGTTTTGTTGCGAAGCGACTCAGACCAACGGCGTTTTTACCAAATGACAACTGCCTTTTAAGTATATTAGATTTCAGTATTGTTTATTCAAACAAATATAATAACAAGCACAGTTAGAAATTCTTAAACCATTCAAGAGTTCCTAGAGAAATTCAATACTAAAAGGAAACGAAAAAAGAAAACATCATATGGCCTAATTTTTATATTATTATATTCTAAACACTTTAGATACACTTTTTCAATATCATGTAGACTTTAAATACATGTACTTAAAATCATGTAGACTTTAGATACACGTAGTGAAAATTATGTGGACTTTAAATACACTTACTTAAAATCATGTAGACTTTAGATACACGTAGTGCAAATCATGTGGACTTTAAATACACGTACTTAAAATCATGTGGACTTTAAATACACGTACTTAAAATCATGTGGACTTTAAATACACGTACTTAAAATCATGTGGACTTTAAATACACGAAGTGAAAATCATGTGGACTTTAAATACACGTACTTAAAATCATGTAGTTTTTATACACATGTAGTGAAACTCATCCAGTCTTTAGACACACGTACTTAAAATCATGTGGACTTTAGATACACGTACATAAAATCATGTAGACTTTAGATACACGTAGTAAAATCATGTAGTCTTTAGACACACGTAGTGAAACTCATCTAGTCTTTAGACACATCTACTTAAAATCATGCAGACTTTAGATAACTAGCATGTAACACAAACGTTCATTTCAAAATTATTGGGATGTAGGGATTGAAAAAAATCAGAAAATAGAGAGCAGTTGGGATGGGAGGAAAATCTGCATTACCAAATCCTGCATTTCACCACTCATACACTGCATCCAAAATGTGTATGGATATATGCGTTAGGTTCCACCACTCATACAATGTACTCACAGGGTGTGTGCATATATACGTTAGGTGGTGGAATGCAGGAATGGGTAATGCAGATTTTCCTCCCATCCCAAGTGCTCTCTAGTTTCTGATCTTTTTTCCATCGCTACATCCCAAGAATTGTAGAATAAAAAGTTTCGTTACTAGTTTCTGCACCTGTTTTTATGATTAGTATCACAGGTAATGCCATTTAGTGATTGATATGCGTATTGGGCAATATTAAACAATCTGTATCATTGCATATAGTTTGGGCTGTTAATAACCTAGCGTGAATCACTTGGGTTTGAAAAGTCACATCATAGGGGTATTGAAGTGTTTTGGTGTGTAGACTGGAAGTAGACACACTATAGTTTATGAGTTACAGCTGACGGAGAAAAAGAAAGAAGAAAAAGATAATCGATGTTTTTGTGGTCCGTTTTCTAGACGTCAAGGAGGGTTAGGGGTAGTTTTGTGTTTGATTAGTGACGGGCTTTTCGTCTCTTTCCTTTAGCTGGGTTTTGCTAACGTCCTGTCGTACGCGCTACCATACGCAATGTACAAGCCGCCATTTTTAACCTGATCCATCCCTACTGGTAAACTCGGTTAAATCTCTGATTCTTATAAATTACATGTAAGGGATACTTGAATTCAAAATTTGTAACGAGTATTAATATTTCTATTTTACAGGATTATTTAAAATCTGAGGGCTTCATTACCACCCTCCACCTCCCCCCAACACAGGCCCATATCTAGCTACGCTCGTTCAGCGATTCCAAACTAGAAACTATTATTGTGAAACTTTTTTTTAACGCTATATATCGGAGGTGGGCAAAACCCAGATAGCACTTGTGTAACTTTACACGAAAGCTCTAAACAAGCAGTTTGGGTAATATTTTACGCCTCCATTATCGACTCCATATCTTAAATCTGATGCCCACTAAGGGAATAGCGTTAAGTCTGAGGGCATAGAACGCTTTAAAGAAACAGGTTCGATACCCATAGTGGGCACAGTACAAATAGCCCATTATGAAGCTCTGTGCTTAACAATAAAAGAACAAACAAACATACAAGAAGTATGCCAACCTTTACTAAGTTAGACGAAGTAGCCCTCTAGTTATTAAATGGCCCCCAGTGGCACAGCGGTATGTCTGTGGACTTACAACACTAAAACCGGGTTTTGATACCCGTGGTGGGCAGAGTACAAATAGTTATTAAATGTAAAAGTTTTCCTATTTCCAATAGACCGATCGAGATGCAAAATGTAAACGTAAAGTGAACACTTGGTTTTCCAATTTTGGTGACTTATAAATAGTCTAATGTTGGACAACAAGAGCACTCTGACAATAACTCGATTTTTATATGAATTGTAAATTTTAAAAAATCTGCCATTAATTTGATCAGGTACGAACAAAAATATGAATAAAACCAACATTATTTTATGACAAGCGTTAGTTACTATTGGGTTGGTTTAACACACTGATAATTAAGATACGTTTTTCATAAAACACGATTTTTTATTATAAAAAAGGGTAATGACTTATGTATCAATGTTCAAGCTCTAAAAAATATTTAAATTATTTTACTGTTAACGTTTATTAGCAGCTATATGTATATATATATATACATATATTACCAATGAGCTGGCCAGGGTTCCGACATCAGATCCCAAGCTGCTCAACGACTTTGGCCCCTTTTGCTGGAACACAATTTCTGTCCACTCTACTTTCCACCATTGGTTGGCCAACTCAGATTCAAGTCTAATTTTGCTATAAAAAATAAAAGATCAGGAGAGATTCAGTTAAATTTGACTCCAACTTCGAACATAAAACAATTTTCTCAGAGTTTAACTTAAAATAACTCATTGATTCCTTTTTTCTTCACTGAAATTCCACATATTAGCGAGAAGAATAATTCACAATTAATAAAATAATGTTATTGTCTTTTAAGACTCATAACGTGGATAAATTAATATGTAGAATTAAACACAGACTTTTCTCTACGTTAAACTACTTTTCTTTTATTCGTCAACTTTCGGCTCACTTACCGGGGCCTTCATCGGGCAACAGTGTACTGAGCAATAAACGAATTTGTGTTGCTCAGCACAATGTTGCCCGATGAAGGCTCTGGTAATAAGGCTGAAAGCTCGCGAATAAAAGAAAAGTATTTTAACATAGAGAAAAGTCCGTGTACAATGTACATAATGTTATTGTTGCAAATTTTAGCCATGGTATTTTATGGAGGGTACTGTTGAACATCACAACAACTATTCATAATGTACAAATATATAAGATTAATTATTCTCAACAATGTTGTCATAAATTATAGCTTTAAACTTTTAACACACACGCTAAAACAAAATTAAATGTTGCTACTTCAAATAAATATGGTGAGCGGTGTTTGTTGGTTGAAAATAAATTTTTAAAAGGGCACGATTACAGAATTTAGAGATTTTTGTATAGTGCCCCAGTAGGACAGCGTTAAGTTTACAGACTTACAACGCGAAAATCTGGGGTTAGACTCCCAGCGATGGACAAAGCAGATAGCCCAGCCTGACTTTGTGCTACAAAAATAAGCCAAACAAAATTGTACATTTTACTCAATATAAGTTATATAAATAATAATAAGCAACTGGAATATATATATGTTAGGTTTATCATTATTACACTTTTAAATGGAGAAGTCTCTATTAAATAATGTTGAAGTGACTTAACCGAAACTAATCACAAGGAGTTTGGTTTGTGTAATGTCTCTTATTACTTACTGTTCTCCTTCTTACATTTTCTTTTCAGGGTTAGATTAAACTATGAAGATAGATGGCGCTGAATAATTTTTTTACTCAATTAAATATTAAATACGTTAACTTACCGGAAAAAAAAGAAACCGACAGCACCTCCAAGAATCAACAATATTCCGAACACTACGACGATATAAACATATCCAGAGAAGATTTCTGTAAACATGAATACTTTAATAAATCAGTAGAGAAGAGAAAGTCCGAAGATTTTACAAAATATACAAATTACGTTAATTTTATAGTGAACGTTGCTGTCTTGGGAATTGTAATACAAAAAATCCCATATTGTAACTGCTCAAATATCTGTCAAATAATAATGGAAAAGTTCGGAACTAGAACGATATAGGTGTAATATTCATCTGTAGTTAGTCTCTCTAGAAATTTGTTCTTTAACACGCACGACATTAATAGAGCCATATTACAATAATTTGGGGTTTGTGATTTCTTCGGAACCTGCTATTTGCTAAAGAATGCTTGCTTTTGATAATGCAACCCCTATGCTCTACTGTACGAACGTTTCTGATAATGTAATATATAACCCACGGTGTGCTACAGAACGTAGTTTTTTAATGCAACCTTCAATGTGCTACAGAACATACGTTTCTTAATTCGACTTGCTGTGTGCTACAGGGAGTACCTTTTTTAATGCAACCTACCATGTGCTACAGAACAAACGTTTCTTAATACAACTAGTTATCTTATGGTTCTTACTGATAAAATAGTTCGCATTTCAAAATATTTGCTCTCAACTTTACATAATCTAGTAACGAATATTTTTTTCACGGTCCAAAAATTTACTTAAATTGGAATATCTTAAAGTGAAAGAAATTATAAGATATTTTTACAGAAAGATCTCAAACAAAAAAAAATGTATCTTATAATTATATAGATAATCATATTCTAACTGTCTATTGTTAAAAAGATTATCGCTACCCTCTAGCTGATGTCATCAAAAAAGCACAAAGCGATACTGTAACACTAAACTCAAATCTATTGAGAAACATATCCGAATACAGTGTGGTTGGAACACTATTATTATATACTCTTCTTATTCTCGAAAATCCCTAAGGGACAGGAAATAAAATGAAGAGTTTCAAATATATAATGGGACTAATTCTAATGTCTTACGACAAGTATAATTATAACCGTGCTTCGCCAACTGTTAAAAGGCGTTCACACCATACCAATTGTTGTTGTAACAGAATACCAGTCATGATAATATGACTGATACCACTCATGCCAACAGTCATCACATTTGCTTTAATCTATTATAAACGAAGTCAAAGGTCAGGTCATTTATCACAGTAAGTCAACAATTTCCGACAGACCAGTGGAACAGCACATGTGGTAGATACGTTTGTTACACGTGTCCTTAGATTAATAATAGACAACAATATAAGATCCAGGTTACACATTTAACACAGTCTAAGCTCCAAGTCAATATTCCCGTGCAACCAGTGGACCAACACGTGTGGTAGATACGCTTGTTACACGTGTCCTTAGATTAATAATAGACAACAATATAAGATCCAGGTTACACATTTACCACAGTCTAAGCTCCAAGTCAATAATTCCCGTGAAACCAGTGGACCAACACGTGTGGTAGATACGTTTGTTACACGTGTTCTTAGATTAATAATAAACGACAATATAAGATCCAGGTTACACATGTATAACCTGGATCTTATATTGTTGTCTATTATTAATCTAAGCACACGTGTAACAAACGTATCTACCACACGTGTTGGTCCACTGGTTTCACGGGAATTATTGACTTGGAGCTTAGACTGTGGTAAATTTAACACAGTCTAAGCTCCAAGTCAATATTATTAGGAATAACATCATGAAATAAATTTCACGGATTTTGATGCGAAATTACCTTTTTCTAAGCAGCTGGGATCTTTTCCATCAAATCCACATGGAGGGATGTCTGGAGGGGGGACTGACCTTCCCCCGGGCCAATGGATTTTTTTGTGTTTGAGATATTGTAGATTTCCTGTTTTTCCATGGTAGATAGCAGCAGGCTAATTAACGGGAAAACAACAATAACAGCAACAAAAAACAAATGGATTAATCACTTCTCTGACAACTGAAGAGATGGAGTATTTAATTATCTGACAAATGAAGAGATGGATTAATCACTTCTTTGACAAATGAAGAGATGGATTAATCACTTCTTTGACAAATGAAGAGATGGATTAATCACTTTGCTGACAAATGAAGAGATGGATTAATCACTTTGCTGACAAATGAAGAGATAGATTAATTACTTCTCTGACTAACTTATATGAAGCAACTAAACATCAGTATAAAATCACCAAAAGTTAAGCAGGTTTAATATTTACTGAATGGCTTCTATTAAGTTGTAGTTATTTTCTTTGGGTCATAAGAATGTATACAAATACCAAGAGGTCTTCCTAATGTTCCCAGAAAATCAAGAATTTTAGATGTGATCTAAAATGACGTTACAAAATCAGGAATTTTAGATGTGATCTAAAAATGACGCTACAAAATCAGAAAACAAGTGTGTTATAAAACTTCATTCACATTTAAAACAAACTTTCTATGTGATCTCATGCAGGAAACGAGAAGTGATTTTTTTGGTAATTTTTGCTGAGCCATATTTAAAAAATTTATTATTTTTTATTGTTCGTGGACTTTTTATTGTTTTTGAAGGTTTTGAAAAACGGGGACTAAAGCCAATTTGTCTGACGAAATTAGATCATATTCGGTTGATTTTGACTTTTCAGATCGTCCTAAACTCTAAAACATCCCCCCACCCCCACATATGACTACATCAAAGAAGTCGATGGAGTTAATCGTAAACACACTGAGACCTCAGTTTGAACCGCCCCCCCCCCAATAACTCCACCCATAGTCGATATTTTCTGAAAACATAAAGACTTAGTTTAATTTTCTTGTTGTGAGGAAGTTTAATTCGACAGGAAATTTTACTGTTTGTTGTACCGTCCAGGTATATGAGAACGTCGTGCACTCACATAAGAAACAATTAAAGAAATTATTCTTAATATTTGTACCAGGTTGAGATTTAGGATTTATTTGAGTAGTTGCAATATGTGAAACATTGTATTCTTACTTAGTTGGTCTCTGTGATGTATATGTCTGAAATACTTAGTTGGTCTCTGTGATGTATGTGTCTGAAATACAAAAAGTGGAACTTGTAAAATATTTGATCTATCTATCTATCTACTTACACCTTGTTTGATATAGTTGACAGAATAAAGGATTTGTTAAATCAGTTTGGTTTACTCGATGTTATCGATATCCTTATCCCACTAAAAAGGAATATACCTGGACTGGCCAAAGAGAAGGATTATATTAAACATTATATTAAAAGCTAGACTGGATAAGTTATATGTTAATTCTATTATGTTGACGAGAATTCTCGAACTGTCGCATCTAAATACGTTCATTTCTGATCATGCAGCAGTAGTTGTACGACATACAGAGGTTTTGAATAGGAATAGGAAGGGTTGTGCTTATTGGCGTTTTAATAATAAATTATTGGAAAATACCAAATATGTAAATGAAATTACCCAAATTGTAATAGATTTTCAGACACAACAAAAGAGGAAAATATTTAGAAACGTTAGAGTGTGGTGGGATCGTATAAAAGGAGTAATCAAAGCACAAATCAATTACTTCAAAGAAAACTTGACTTATAAAAGAAATGGGAGATAAAGCATCTAGAAATTAAGTTATCTCAATTATCCCAGACTGACAATATGTATCCTATGTACAAGGGAGCTTTGAAAGAACTTCGAATAAATCGAGCCAAACACAGCGAAGTTTATGAGCGAATCCAAAGAATCAAAGAAATTGATATCCTACATCTTATTATTTTAGATTAGGACAGACATCTAGTATTAACAGCTTTAAAGAATAAAAATGGTACGGTAACTCGGAATTTAAGTAAAATAAATTCTGTAATTATTGATTTTTATAAGATATTTTATTCAGAAGAAACGGTGAATGAAATTAACGACTCTTTCTTTAAGGCTTACCGAGGTTACCAAAAAGTGTAAAAGTCTCTATATGCTCCACTAACACTTACAGAAATAACTGTCGCTTGCGAATCATTAGCAAAAGACAAGTCCCCTGGAATTGATGGCATAACGATTGAGTGGTTAGTACAATTTTGGCCTAAAATTGGCGTTTCTCTACTAGAAGTTTTTAATGAATCTCTAGAGACAGGGGAATGTTCTAGAAGTATGAAGAAAACAATAATAAAGTTAATACCTAAAAAAGGGAGATTTGACAAAATTAAACAATTGGTGACCAGTATCACTTTTATGTACTGATTATAAAGTACTTTCGAAAGCCATAACAAACAGAATGAAACCTATTATGAGTCAATTGATTCATGAGAGTCAGATTTACTCTGATCCAGATCGATGTATGTACGATAATATGCCTGTTATACATATATAATAAATCTCGCAAGTCAAAATAATGAGCGTTTAACTATTGTAAATTTAAATCTTGAAAAGTCTTGGAACGCATAAATCATAATAATTTAAAATCATGCTTAGAAAATTTGGTTTTGGCGGGAATATTATAAAGGCGGTTGACGCAATGTATAAAAATACCATATTTTATGTAGTTCATGGGTTGGTGTACACAATGTATAAAAATACCATATTTTATGTAGTTCATGGGTCGGTTGACACAATGTATAAAAACCATATTTTATGTAGTTCATGGGGTGGTTGACACAATGTATAAAAATACCATATTTTATGTAGTTCATG
>NW_013670403.1:23637-28096 GCF_000517525.1 Limulus polyphemus
TTTTATGTAGTTCATAGGTCGGTTGACACAATGTATAAAAATACCATATTTTATGTAGTTCATGGGTCGGTTGACACAATGTATAAAAATACCATATTTTATGTAGTTCATGGGTCGGTTGACATAATGTATAAAAATACCATATTTTATGTAGTTCATGGGTCGGTGTACACAATGTATAAAAATACCATATTTTATGTAGTTCATAGGTCGGTTTACACAATGTATAAAAATACCATATTTTATGTAGTTCGTGGGTCTGTTTCAACTTCAGCTATTCCTTGTAAGACAAGGAGATCCAATAAGTGGTTTTATATTTACACTAGCAATAGCACCTTTTCTTTATAATTTAAGAAAAAAATCAGATCGATATCAGGTTATAGTTATCATCAAAGACTTATTCTGTCATCTTATGCTGACGATATAAACACAGATATTAGACAGGAGTCAGAATTTAATGTTATTCAAAATACAATAAAGGAATTTGAAGCATATACGGAATCAAAGTTTAACGAAAAAAATCCTTTGGTTTATGGTCTGGCGCTTAGAAAACACGAACAGAAAATAAACTAGGCTATACATGGTTGAATCAAAAGAATAAATGTACTTGGAGTGTATTTAAGAAATTATTTGGTATAAAAAACACGAACAGAAAATAAACTAGGCTATACATACTTTAATCAAGGAATAAAAGTATTTGGAGTGTATTTATGAAATTCTTTGGTATGGATTTGAGAAACTAGGATGAATTTAAAGAAAAATGTAGTAAACTTATTACAGTGTGGAAGGGTTTTCAACCTTTTTTATCATTAAAAGGAAATATATTAATTCTCAATCAAATTATTAGTAGTATTATGTGGCACAGATTTCAGGTATCAGAACTGCTTAAGAATTTAATTTTCAAAACATTTTTATACAATTTATTTGGAGGAAAGTTCACTGGGTTAATTAATATAAATACTTTACCTTTTGAAGAAGGTGGATTAAATCTTATATCCTTGAATGATAAATTAACTATTTTTAAGATTCGTTACTTCGAACGTGTATTACATAAACCAACCAGTTCACCCATTCGAATTACAACTAAAACTATTTTTAAACGGGCATATCAACGTTTTGATGTTCTTACAGTTATTTTAATGGATCGTATGGAACCATGAGGAAAGTTAGGAATATTTTATAGCTCTGCTTTATAAAGGTGGTGTAGGGTTAACATAAGAAGAGAAATTTAAAACTATTCTGTTCAAGCACTTCTTAAAGATACTTTTTTATTCAATTCTTATTTTTTCGATAGAAATCCATTTTGTTATTTTTCGTGGGTGATAAATAATGCGATAACAGTATCAGACATTGAAGATAACGAGAAAAATGGGTGAACAAACATAAAGTCAATCTTGCCGTCACATTTACAGAATGGTGAAAATGAAGAGCGTTTGAAACGTTTAGTGACTGCGATTACAATACAGTTTGAACATATTGTTAATCCTATAGGATTAACTAGTAATAGTGAAAGTTAACTAATAATGAACCAGATAATACATCTAATTTAGAATCACCAGTAGTAGAACATGACACTAAAACCTTGTATAACAATTTAATAAAAGGAAAAGAAAATAATTTTTTGAATGACTATCATCCTTAATTACCAAAAAGTATATGGAATATAATATATAGAAGTCGGGCCAAAAAACGTGACATGGATATACAGTGGATACTTATGTATGGTACATTAACTAACCCACTATGGTTAAAGTGAATAAATGTCACTGAAAATTAATTATTTTAGGTGTGTTGTAACACTATGATAGGTAACAACTGACACATGTATTTTAGGTGTATTGTAATACTATGATACGTAACAACTGACACATGCATTTTAGGTGTATTGTAATACTATGATAAGTAACAACTGACACATGTATTTTAGGTGTATTGTAATACTATGATAGGTAACAATTGGCATATGTATTTTAGGTGTATTGTAATACTATGATAGTTAACAATTGGTATACATATTTTTGGTGTATCGTAAATGAATTATGCCCGTATTGTAATACTGTGATAGGTAACAATAGGCATATGTATCTTAGGTGTATTGTAATACTATGATAGTTAATAATTGGTATACGTATTTTGGTGTATCGTAAATGAATTACGTCCGTATTGTAATACTATGATAGGTAACAATAGACATATGTATTTTAGGTGTATTGTAATATTATGATAGTTAACAATTGGTAAACGTATTTTGGTGTATCGTAAATGAATTATGTCCGTATTGTAATACTATGATAGGTAACAATTGGCACATATATTTTAGGTGTGTTGTAACACTATGATAGGTAACAAATGGCATATGTATTTTAGGTGTATTGTAAATAAACTTTTATTAAATATGATTTTTAAGTTATGTTCAACAATTTTGGTGAAAGTATGTGACTCGTACAATTACAGGTATTTATGTTCTTATTATTAAAAGTTGTTATTATTTTAAGATAATTGATATATGTAATTTCATCATTATTTTAGGAAAGAGTATTATATACAGTTACTGGTGCGGGATACAAAAAACCAACATATTCCGCATCTTAAAACAATTAACGAGAAATTATTACGTAATTTCATTAATAGATTGAAGTCATGGATTGCATTAAAAAAATGTGGGCCTAACAAAATGGTGAATTAGAATTATTTTTAAAAATTGGATTCACGAATGTCGATGGTTTATTATAGATCAAAATATTGTGAAATTTCCTCATTTTGAATAATTTTTGAATTTTTTTTATATGTATATACTTATAATTTTAATAGTTATTGTATTATAAATAATAGTTGACGATCAGATTGAATTTTACAAAACAATTGCTTGAATGTTTTAATAAAAGTATTCAAAAATAATTCAACATTTTACAACTATTTCTTGTGAGGTTATTGAATATAATTAAAGGAAATTATTATATTAAAATATTATCCATTTCAAATATGTAGTAGTATGTAATAATTATTTATGGATGATACGGATAAGAGCGATAAATTGGTCATGTAAATAATGTAATGTATGAATGTTTTTATTTCCTTGTAAAAAAAACAAACAAACTGGTTGTTTAATGTCAAACTTGTCAAAACCTGGTTTGGTTGTTCTAATAAAAGGTATCTATTTATATTCTTGCCCTCATTTTACCCACCACTATCTACCTGTCTATCTACTTACCCTCATTTCGCCAATCACCGGATCCAAGTCGTTAATATAATAGTTTGCATCCCTTTCTCCTAGTTCGTTGATGTAGATCTGACCAGTCATGCCTGGTAATTAGTAGAGTAATTATCACAACAAAGAAACATGGTTCTTAGGGAATCAAGGACTGATAATTTGTAGAGTAATTATCACAACAAAGAAACATGGTTCTTATGGAATCAAGGACTAATAATTTGTAGAGTAATTATCACAACAAAGAAACATGGTTCTTATGGAATCAGGGACTGATAATTTGTAGAGTAATTATTACAATAAAAAAACATGGTTCTTATGGAATCAAAGACTAATAATCTGTAGAGTAATTATCACAACAAAGAAACATGGTTCTTATGGAATCAAGGACTAATAATTTGTAGAGTAATTATCATAATAAAGAAATATGCTTTTTAGGGAATTAGGGGTAGTAATTAGAAGAGTAATTATTATAACAAAAAAACATGCTTTTTAGGGAATCAAAGACTAGTAATTAGTGGAGTAATTATCACAACAAATATACATTGTTTTTAGGGAATCAAGGACTACAAAGAAGAAATGCCTATTGTTCTCAGACCGTGAACAAAAAATATAAAGGTTGCTACAAAGATAAAATAGTAATCAGCTTTCGGGTTGGATATTTCAACTAGCTGAAAATAACACCTTCTAAGAAGAACACGATAACACAAGGTTACATACAATTTTCAAATCAGGATTCGACTAAGTATATACTGTCTAAAACACGTACCACGAAATAATCATTGTTTGTCTAACATATATACCCTAAATATGCTTAAATTTAGTTTAAGAATAATTTTTTATTTTCATTTTGCAAAATATTCACATTTTAATAAAAGTGACGAATATTAAAAGTAATTTCTATGTGTGGTTCACTCTGTTCGTCTCAGGCGTCGGTTTGTGTATAAACAAACTCTATAAGCCTCATTTGTGTACGAACAAGCTCTATCAGGCCTCAACTTACGTACGAACAAACTCTATCAGGCCCCAATTTTGTGTACGAACAAGATCTATCAGGCCTCAGCTTGTGTACGAACAAATTCTATCAGCCCTCATTTTGTGTACTGTTGCGTATCTGCTCGTTTGTTAATTTCCGATATAAATTCTTTCCGAGGAACTTCAGCGATAGAAGTCCTTTCTTAATTAAAACTATTTTATTTTTTCGTATACAACTTTTTAATACACAGAATTTCCACAGTCACTCTAAACTTA
>NW_013670403.1:29096-50424 GCF_000517525.1 Limulus polyphemus
TCTCTCTTGTTTATTTTCTCGTTCTTCTTGTTTCTTTTCTTTTTCCTCCAACAACTGCTGTAATCTCTCTTGTTTATTTTGCTGTTCGAGCTACCACTGTTGCAGGTTTTTTTGCCACTGCTGTTGTATTGCTGCCATCAAATGCCACTTCTCGTTTCCATCTGCTTGTTTGTTAATTTCCGGTATAAATTCTTTCCGAGGAACTTCAGTGATAGAAGTCCTTTCTTAATTAAAACTAGTTTATTTTTCTTCGATACAACTTTTTAATACACAGAATTTCCACAGTCACTCTAAACTTAACAACCTTTATAACACACGCTATAAATCACAGTTATTCACACACTTTACTTACGGTGCCTACTGTTCGCTTGACTCAATTATATATCTCTTCAATCTATCTGTATATCTCTATCTCTTCCTATGTCGCTGACTTTCCTTGCCAGGCTTATATACGAAAAAAAAGAGGGCGTCTAGCAAACACTGGGACATTCGCGGGGTTCCCCGACAATTCTAGAAACTCCAGCGCGCAGGCTCCCAGCGTCACGCGACTTCCGCTGTCATAACAGTACGAATAAACTCTATCAAGCCTCAGTTTGTGTATGAACAAGTTCTATCAGGCCTCAGCTTGCGTACGAACAAACTCTATCAGGCCTCAAGGCCTGATAGAGCTTTTTAGTACACAAACCTTTTTGTGTACTAACAAGCTCTATCAGGGCTCAGTTTGTGTACGAGCAAGCTCTATTTTAAACGGAGGCTCTCTGTATCACCAGGTGGTTATAGCGCTTGATTCGCAATCTGATGGTCGCAGGTTCGAATCCCCGTCCAACTAAACATTCTCGCCCTTTTAGTCGTTTTGGCATTATAAAGTTACGGTCAATTCCACTCTTCTCTGGTAAAAGAGTTGGCGGTGGTTGTTGATGAGTAGCTGTCATCCGTCTAGTCTTACACTGCTAAATTAGGAACGGCTGGAGCAGATAACCCTAGTGTAGCTTTGCACGAAATTCAAACCAAACTCTTCATCGCTGGGCCTTGCTAAGATCTTAATATCATTAAAAACATGGAAAATTTAGATTCACGACTAGATCGAAGGTACTTGAACATACCCAAGATGAATGTTACGCAGTAGTCCGTTCAAATGAGTTTAAGATCTTAACAGGGGCCAATGACGAATAGAGTGTCCGTATAAAAGAGAACTTGCTTATGAACAGATTGAGGGA
Source organism: Limulus polyphemus (assembly GCF_000517525.1). Lineage (NCBI taxonomy): Eukaryota > Metazoa > Arthropoda > Merostomata > Xiphosura > Limulidae > Limulus > Limulus polyphemus. The sequence goes on from NW_013670403.1 coordinate 30,314, forward strand.
GTGAACCAACAAGCTCCACATCTAAGTTACTTTTATAAACTACAAGAAAACGATTAATCACGATCACCTCCGTTCAGAGTTTTGTTTCTAAGACTTCGGATCAGTCTGTAACCATCAAGGGGGTCACCCCCCTCAGCCAGTGTCCTGTTCACAGCCCAAGCGTAGACTAAAATACAATCGTGGAACCCAACTACGATCCCGTTGATCTGATAAGAATAAAAAATGACGTTTTGTTTATTTCAAATATTACATATGTCATGAACATTTGGTATAACAACCGTTGCAGTGGGATAAACATATTTATAAAATCACTTTTTCGAATTCATAACTTTTATTAATCATAGCTTTTAAATCTTTGTATCGTGTTAATAATAAGAAAACAGCTTTTAAAGTAGTATTTTCTTGTTTCTTATTTACAATATCAATATTTTAAAGTAATTTTAGTAAATGGATAATACTTTGAAATTAAAGTAAACCGAAAGACGCAACAATGTCCCGATCACCTAAAAATTAACAGTGCTATGAACCCAAAGACAAATAAATGGAATAAATTTAAAAATAAACTGTGGCATGAATCCAAAGACAAAAAATTGCAGGAATTCAAAGATAAACAGAGGCATGAATCCAAAGACAAAAAATTGCAGGAATTCAAAGATAAACAGAGGCATGAATCCAAAGACAAAAAACGGCAGGAATTGAAAGATAAACAGCGGCAGGGAATCCAAAGACAAAAAACGGCAGGAATTCAAAGATAAACAGAGGCATGAATCCAAAGACAAAAAACGGCAGGAATTCAAAGATAAACAGAGGCATGAATCCAAAGACAAAAAACGGCAGGAATTGAAAGATAAACAGCGGCAGGGAATCCAAAGACAAAAAACGGCAGGAATTCAAAGATAAACAGCGGCAGGGAATCCAAAGACAAAAAACGGCAGGAATTCAAAGATAAACAGCGGCAGGGAGTCGAATCCCGTATTGTAAAATTACAGCTGACCCACCAGCAATCTTTTGTAAGTTCAATACTGTTTCTCTTTATACTGCAAAACAAGAAATAGTCAATCTACATAGCCGTTTCTAAATACGTAGTAATAAAACACGCCATTCAATGTTTAGTTTAGTTTAGGACCGAAATATTTCTGTTTTATCTATTATTTATTTTTAAGTTGCAATTTTAAAAATTAAAGTATTTACTATTTTTTTGATAGATAAATGATTGATAACAATTTAAGTTATCTATAAGTATCCTTGGAATATTTTTCCAATGTCGTTTTTTTGGTGTTTTTATTCTCTGGCCAGGTGGTTAGGGCGATCGACTCGCAATCTGAGGGTCGCGGGTTCGAATCCTCGTCCCACCAAACATGCTCACCCTTTCAGCAGTTGGGTTGTTTAATGTGATGGTCAATCCCACTATTCGTTGGTAAAAGAGTAGCCAAAGAGTTGGCGGTGGGTGGTGATGACTAGCTGCCTTCCTTCTGGTCTTACACTGCTAAATTAGGGACGACTAACGCAGATATCCCTCGTGTAGTTTTGCGCGAAATTTATAACAAACTTTTTATTCTCTTCTAAATTTAATTTTAACAAATGTAATGTTAGAATAAAACTTAAGATTACGAAAGTGGTGCCCTCAGGAGGACAAAAAAAGGATCTCAAACATATTTCTTAACTCAATATATATATATATATATATACAAACATGAAAGTACTACATTTTCTACACACAGAACTACAGAACATTTCGTTGGTTTCTACAAATGTCTTATAAATCAACCATATTTTTCTTTTTCTTCAGTGAAAATGTAATATATACATCGAAACTCGAAGCTTTAACTTCCACAATCAGATGAACAACACAATATACAATAGCAGACGAAAAGGCTGTGATTGTTTCTTTGTTGTTAAGCACAAAACTACACAATGGGTATCTGTCCTGTGCTCACTATGGGTATCGAAACTCGGGTTTTAGCGTTGTAAGCCTTCAAACTTACTGCCGAGGCACTGGGAATCCAGGTGAAAATAATAAAAGTTGTATTCAAGAAAACTGTCCATAAGATAACCCCAAATCGTGTAGACACAAACAGCATATGTATTTAAAAGCAATTTATTGCCAATATTTATTACGATTACTAAATAGAAAACAAACTTTTTTCTATCATCAACACATCTATCCAAACTTAACTGAATCTAATTTGATCAGATATAACCTAACTAGACCTAATTTAACCCAAAGACACTTAACCTGATTTGATCAAACCGAACCTAACTTGATGAGATATAACCTGACTAGACCTAATTTAACCTAAAGACACTTGACTTGACCTGACCAAACCGAACCTAGCTTGATCAGATATAACCTAATTTAACTTGAAGGCACTTAACCTGACCTGATCAAACCGAACCTAACTTGATCAGATATAACCTAACTAGACCTAATTTAATCTAAAGACACTTAACCTGACACGATGAAACCGAACTTAACTTGATCAGATATAACCTAACTAGACCTAATTTAACCTAAAAACACTTGACTTGACCTGATCAAACCAAAACTAACTTGATCAAATATAACCTAACTAGACCTAATTTAACCCAAAGACACTTGACTTGACCTGACCAAACCGAACCTAGCTTGATCAGATATAACCTAATTTAACTTGAAGGCACTTAACCTGACCTGATCAAACCGAACCTAACTTGATCAGATATAACCTAACAAGACCTAACTTAACCCAAAGACACTTAACCTGACCTGATCAAACCGAGCCTAACTTGATCAGATATAAACTAACTAGACCTATTTCAACCTAAAGACACTTAACCTGACTTGATCAAACCGAACCTATCAGATATAACCTAACTATACCTGATTTAACCTAAAGATACTTAACCTGACCTGATCAAACCGAACCTAACTTGATCAGATATAACGTAACTAGACCTAATTTAACTTAAGGACACTTAACCTGACCTGATCAAACCGAACCTAACTTGATCAGATATAACCTAACTAGACCTAGTTTAACCTAAAGACACTTAACCTGACCTGATCAAACCGAACCTAACTTGATCAGATATAACGTAACTATACCTAGTTTAACCTAAAGATACTTAAGCTGACCTGATCAAACCGAACTTAACTTGATCAGATATAACCTAACTAGACCTCATTTAACCTAAAGATACTTGACCTGACCTGATCAAACCGAACCTAACTTGATCAGATATAACCTAACTAGACCTAGTTTAACCTAAAGACACTTAACCTGACCTGATCAAACCGAACCTAACTTGATCATATATAACCTAACTAGACCTAAATAAAGAACTGTCTCTCCACATGTACTGTATAACATTTTTGAGTTGGTAAAAATAATACTAGAACTGTTGATATTTCTTGAATTTATAAGGCTAAGGTTCGAACATTACACTTGATCAATAAATGGGGACGCATTATAAAAGTTACAGTCAATTTACGTTGGTGGCGAGTGCTGCTAACTGGTATCTCGCCCCTGGTGAGTAATTCTAAATTAAGGTCAGGCTATGTCTTAACTCTGACGAGGCCGTTTAACTCGTGTGTCCAATAAGGAGCTGTTCAGGTTGAAAATATCAAATATTGTCATATTTGAATGTAATATTATGTTTAATGTTTCCACGTCTCACTTAAAACTTTATTACCGAGATCCACGTGCTCTTACCTCTTCGGGAAGAACGGAAATGTTAAATTTACGCTTTGACTGCCGGGTAACCTCGCTGATAAAGTTTTGATAGGCCGAACTGGTAGGAACCTGAATGCTGACGATCAATAAAGATTCATAAATCTTCTTCGCCTTCTGTTGATATGAAAAACAACAACAACAAAAATACAGGTATTACAGGTAATGTAAAATTGCTGAACGATGATAGTAACTCCACCTAACGACTTAGTTTTAACCATTTGATGAGATGTCGAGTCTTTGCGCTCAAGTATATTTTCACACAGTTATAATTAATTACCTGATTTTAAAAAAGGAGCTCGATAGTTACTAAATAAATAAAAAAATCATTTGCTACCTGACCAGGGGTTCTTTTGGAGCGAGTAACTATTTCTGTAATGTAAGCTAACGTAAAGTAAATATCCTCTTTACTCAGAAAAAAATTAACTGTCTGATCAGGTCTTCTTCTGGAGCAAGTAAAGATTAATTTTATACAGTTTATCATAAAGTAGGACTTTTAATCCAAGAGTTAAATCATTTTGTACTATTCACTTGTTTTTTTTATCATGCAAATAATCAAATTATAAACGTACTGTTTTTACAGTATAGCTATACGTACCATGATGACTTAGTTTTTTAAAATTTACTAATATCATTAGAAGGGTTGAATATGAAACTAAATTTTAACAGGCTAAGCATAATGCAACAGAAACAAGCCAATTGAATTTCACATTTAGAAATCTGAAAAAAAAAAATGTCGCGCCCTCCCCGTGGCTCAGCGATTACCTTGAAAGTTCAAAAGCGCTAAATTTCGGGGTTCCATTCTTGCGAAGGTACAGCACAATTCAGTTGAGATTTAGATATTAGCTAGAGGGAGCTGCAGACCGTAATGATTGCGTTAAGATCGGATTAGAAAGTTCTAAGAAAAGTTGATGTCAAATCCTTAGACTTTTCTTGACTGATCTTATCGTCATCATTACGACCTGCACCTCCCTCTAGCAACATCTAAATTACAACATTCAAAATATTTATTATAACAATACAAATACAACAATGTCAGTGGTAGTAAAATTTATAGGCAAAGCAAACAATGGATTCGCAACAGAAGGAACAACTTTTCATAAAACATGGAGTTTATCTTGAGTGGACTACTATAACTTCAAAATAACAAGGAGGTGTATTGTTTATCGTTAAACTTTTTATAGGTAGTGCTATTGTACTTTATTCTTTATTATTCGGAAACATTTGTAAATTTCGGAGAAACTAGTCAGTTGTATCATTTTAAAAGAGCTCTATATGGTGAAATCATAGTACCACTGAATATAATACCAGAGAAAAAACTATACTCTTTTATAATCTGATTTAAAACGATGGGCGTACCCAATGGAATAAACGTAAATTTAGTATTTTAATACGAAAGCTAAAAACCGGGAAAAACTGACCCCCCTCTGATAGAAAGGAGTCCCAGTTTACCATTGTTGATATAAACTCTGATAGAAAGGAGTCTCAGTTTACCATTGTTGATACAACTTTGATAGAACGAAGTCCCAGTTTATCAATGGTGATATAACTCTGATAGAAAGAAGTCCCAGCTTACCATTGTTGATACAACTCTGATAGATAGGAGTCCCAACTTAACATTGTTGATAAAACTACGATAGAAAGAAAAACTATACTCTTTTATAATCTGATTTAAAACGTTGGGCGTACCCAATGGAATAAACGTAAATTTAGTATTTTAATACGAAAGCTAAAAACCGGGAAAAACTGACCCCCCTCCTAAAAAAAACAGCAAATTATGTCATTAACTAAAAATGAGAGATAAAACTTACCTTGTTTCGGAAATCTCCAGGAATATACCAAGAAAATTCTCCAAGCGATAACTGGGTATTAAATAAGTCAACACCAATAAAGACAAAGTCTCCATTCTCCATTCCTAGAGCATAGGCGGAGAGAAGAAATTCTCGAAGAGTCTTTGCAGTAGTTATAATGATGAAAACTGATAGGAGATGAGATAACTTGTATTATTAATTAACAATTAATTAGTTTTAATTGTACAAGTTGACTTAAAAAGAAATATCGTTATTGAGACCATTTACACGTTTTGTTTATTTTTTGAATTTCCCGCAAAGCCACTTGAGGGCTATTTGCCCTAGAAATACCTTATTTCTGAAGCGATAGATAGAGTGAAGGCAGTTAACCAATTCCACTCATCGCTAACTATTGGAGTATTCATTACTAACCAAAACTGGGATTTACAACCACAATACAACGTTCTCACGGTTGAAAGAGCGAGCATGTTCGATAACGGAATTCGAACTCTTGACCCACAGATTGAGTGTCGAGTGCTTAATTATCAGGTTACGTAAGACCAATTGACAATTTTAATTTGATCGAGTATAATATGTGAAAGTTTAAAACAGGATTATTTTATTAGAAGACTTGCTGTTTACCATTGTTGATACAACTCTGATAGAAAGGAGTTCCAGTTTACCATTGTTGATACAACTCTGATAGAAAGGAGTCCCAGCTTATCATTGTCGATATACCTCTGATAGAAAGGAGTCCCAGTTTACCATTGTTGAAAAAATTTTGATAGAAAGGAGTCCCAGTTTACAATTGTTGATACAACTCTGACAGAAAGGAGTCCCAGCTTACCATTGTTGATACAACTCTGATAGATAGGAGTCCCAACTTAACATTGTTGATACAACTATGATAGAAAGAAGCCCCAGTTTACCATTGTTGATACAACTCTGATAGATAGGAGTCCCAACTTAACATTGTTGATATAACTCTGATAGAAAGAAGTCCCAGCTTACCATTGTTGATACCAACAATGGTAAACTGGGACTCCGTTCTATCAGAGTTGTATCAACAATGGTAAACTGGGGCTTCTTTCTATCATAGTTGTATCAACAATGTTAAGTTGGGACTCCTATCTATCAGAGTTATACAACTCTGATAGAACGGAGTCCCAGTTTACCATTGTTGATACAACTCTGATAGAACGGAGTCCCAGTTTACCATTGTTGATATAACTCTGATAGAAAGGATTCCCAGTTTACCATTGTTGATATAACTCTGATAGAACGGAGTCCCAGCTTATTATTGTTTATACAACTCTGATAGAAAAAGGTCCCAGACTAACATTCTTGATACAACGTTACAACGTTAAAAACATGGTTTCGATACAGACAGTCTAACAAACAAGAAACATGTATATATATTTATATTTCTCATATGGCACTATATTACAGAAAATTCTACACTGACTTACTCTTGGCTTGCTTTTTTCTTTTGGCCAATATTGTGGTGAAATCTTCTTTGACTAGGTCGTCATACTCCACTAATTCCAAGTTAAAATTACTGTATCTTAATTCTTGTAACCTTAGCCTGAAGTCACGTGAGATGGATGTTCCTATGCTGATACCGAGATCAATTACAGCCGTCACGTGCCTCCACTTAAAGAACTCGAGAACCTTTAGCATCATTTCCGTCAAGGTCTTGCTGTTTGTCAGAATCCTGAGGAATGTATCAAAGACTTTGAGGCTCTTAACCTGAAAGTGAAGACCAGTCGAAGAGAAGATGGGGATGTTCCAGTAGGAGGCAAGCCGGGAAACTGATTCGAGAGAAGAAGTACAACCTGGACCAATAAACGCTGTCACTCCCTTCTTGAAATATTCTTCAGCAGCTAAAGCTTCAGCCACGCTGTTAGCACACGTATTATAAGCAGTTCTGTACGTAATGTTGAAAGCAATGTGGGGATAGATAAGCTTCACTTTCTGGACAGCCAAGTCGATAGCCGGAGTTATCAGTTCGTAATAAAACGGCTCTAGGGTATTTTTAGATATAAAAATACTGACTATCTTCGCCTCGAAGATTTGACCATTCTCGGCTGTTTCCACAACCAGTGATCCCGAGACCAACAGCAACAGCGAAAGAAAGACGTTCATGTTTAACCTAAATTATGACATAGTCCAAACACATGTAATAACTAAGCTCGCAAGAGAGAGAGAGAGACGATTTAGGAATATTGTCGAGCTCTTTTAAACCCCAAGCACAATCAGATAAATTGGATATAACCTAAAAATAAAAGTGAATATAAGAACAAATCATAACCTTTGTATTATAAGTATCTTCTACACTCTGTCGATAAACGTTATTAATGTTACGCTTACGAAGAAGAAACCTTTTTTTTTAAAAATTCAAATTTAAGAAGAATTTATGCATAGGTTAACCGTTTCCTAGTGATTCTGTGTGAATGTACGTTTTGCTTGTTCTCTTTATCTTCAAATGAAACATCAAAACTGGAAAATTAAAGACGAGAATCTTAGGTGATGTACTTTAATTTCTTTCAGTGGGGATGGGGACAATCACACGTAAGAAATACGGTGAACGTGAGGTTGCCATTTCGACGTTTGTTTCAGATGTTCCGATAATGTTATATAAGGGCTATCGGCGTTAACCGTCCCTAATTTTGCACTGATAATAGACTAGAAGAAAGGCATCTAGTCAACAGCACCCTCCGCCCAACTCTTGAGCTTCTTTTACCTGATCAAATTATGGTATCTGACCGCCACTCTTATAGCGCACCCACGGCTCAAAAGAGATGAGCTCGTTTTCGTGACGACAGACGCAAACTATGCACCATCAGATTCACATTCTGCCACGATAATCACCTGGCCACGCCCGGCATCACTTTGAGAAATGTACAATAATAATTAATGTGTTTGATTTCACAATGTGAAAAGATTTTTAATTTCGATTAATTCTGTATTTGTACATTTTTCAAGTTAACGAAAATCCACTTTCGAAATGACTGTTTGGTAGTTGTTAATCACAAAGCTACACAATGGGCTATCTGTGCTGTGCCCACTACGGATATCGAGTCATATGGGGTGTGGGGAGGGCGAGACGAACTACCGAGGGAAGTTCTACCACTCTTTTCATTGTTGTTATCAATTAAAGCCACCAGAGGGCATTTAGAGGTAAATCATGGAGGGAAGCTTGGTGTTGCTATGATATCGTAACTAAAATGTTATTTTTCACTCACTGCTAAAGAATAATATTAAAGAACAATTAAAGACAAATATTACTTTATCCAGCAAGGTTTGTTCTCACGCTATTTGTGAATTTCCTTCCAACGAACCCGTAACAAGGGGTGGCAAGACAGGGCGATGAAGTGATACGGAACTTTTTATAACAGTCCCCAAGTGATAAATACGAAAAATGGAGATTCATGCGACATTTTATTTAAAAAGAAAGGCTAATGAGCTCTTTACAGTCCATGATGTGTCGGAGTTAATTTTATATATTTTTTCAAATTTAAACTGGATCGTTTGTACAACAAACAATAAAAAACAGAATAGAAAGCGTTAAATTGAATGTTAACTAGTTTACGAGGCCCGGCATGGCCAGGTGGTTAGGGCCCTCGACTCGCAATCTGAGGGTCGCGGGTTCGAATCCCCGTCCCACCAAACATTCTCGCCCTTTCAGCCGTGGGGGCGTTATAATGTGACTCGTTAGTAAAAGAGTAGCCCAAGAGTTGGCGGTGGGTAGTGATGACTAGCTGCCTTCTCTCTAGTCTTACACTGCTAAATTAGGGACGGCTAGCGCAGATAGCCTTCGTGTAGCTTTGCGCGAAATTAAAAAACAAACAAACAAAACTAGTTTACGAAATTAAACTTAACAATGTTTAACTTAACAATAACTTGGTTTGTTTTTAAGCGCGTGAATAGAGCCTCTATGTTTACTGTTATGACACCTCGAGGTTACCGCTAATCCATTGGGGGGAGTGCATGGGTATCAACTTAATCTTTTTGTGAGAAAGCTGCCTCCCCCCTCCTCAGTCCCTGGGAGTATAACGTTCAGAGATCTTTATTATTGTTTTAAAATTAAGACTAGAATGTTAAATAATGTTTGTTCTTGTTACTGATCGATATTGGTATTGGGATTATAGGGATAAGTAGTTTCTTATAAGTTAATGCGCGTATTGGAGTTGTCCCTATAAGTAGTTTCTGATCGGTACATGCACGTGTTGGAGTTGTCCCTATAAGTAGTTTCTGATCGGTACATGCAGGTGTTGGAGTTGTCCCTATAAGTTTTTCTGATCAGTTCATGCGCGTGTTGGAGTTGTCCCCATAAGTAGTTTCTGATCGGTACATGCACGTGTTGGAGTTGTCCCTATAAGTAGTTTCTGATCGATTCATGCACGTGTTAGAGTTGTCCCTATAAGTAGTTTCTGATCGGTACATGCACGTGTTGGAGTTGTCCCTATAAGTAGTTTCTGATCGGTACATGCACGTGTTGGAGTTGTTCCTATAAGTAGTTTCTGATCGTTACATGCACGTGTTGGAGTTGTCCCAATAAGTAGTTTTTGATCGGTTCATGCACGTGTTGGAGTTGTTCCTATAAGTAGTTTCTGATCGTTACATGCACGTGTTGGAGTTGTCCCAATAAGTAGTTTCTGATCGGTACATGCACGTGTTTTAGTTGTCCCTATAAGTAGTTTTTGATCGGTACATGCACGTGTTTAGTTGTCCCTATAAGTAGTTTCTGATCGTTACATGCACGTGTTGGAGTTGTCCCAATAAGTAGTTTCTGATCGGTTCATGCACGTGTTGGAGTTGTCCCTATAAGTAGTTTCTGATCGTTACACTTGATTTATTTGCTTACTTTTTGACTCACAAGAAATGCTTCTTCTTAGTTTTTTAATACAGATCATTACAGATATAACGCTGAATTCCTGTACTTAAGTTTCTATTTAATAGATATTAAAAATTAAAGTTTAAGAATGAAATTCATTAAATGCTACTTACTGGAATGTTCTAAATCATCATTACCAATTGCCCCGGCAATGACCAGGTGCTTAGGGCGCTTGACTCGCAATCTGAGGGTCACGGGTTCGAATCCCCGTATCACCAAACATCCTCGCCCTTTCAGCAGTGGGGCCTTATAATGTGACGCTCAGCTCCCACTATTCGTTCGTAAAAGAGTAGCTCAAGAGTTGGCGGTGGGTGGAGATGACTAACTACCTTCCCTCTAGTCTTTCACTGCTAAATTAGGGACAGCTAGTGCAGACAGCCCTCGTGTAGCTTTGCGCGAAATTCGAACCAAATCATTGTCAATTACTTAGTGACGTAGTGACTCAAATATCAACTACTGTGCGTGTAGTTAATACCTGAGTTTTTACACATTTCATGTTTCTCGCGTATTCAGTATTCGAGCCAACGTAACGTATCATAACAACCCACTCTTTTTCAGGAAAAAAAAATGAAGCAAACTGAAATATATGACGTTCATTTTTTACAACTTTAATTTTTCTCGCTCAAATAAGATTACTTCAGAATCTGCTGTATAATACGTGTATAGTGATCAAACGCTTCTAGTTAAGAATGAAAACAGTGATGCTTGTAGGTTGAATCACATGAACAAAATATGAACGTAAGGGCACAAAACTTGTTTATTAATCGTTTCGGAAGTACAGGAATTCTATCGACATTAACATAAAGAAACGATAACAAACATGATTATTGTAACAAATATTCAGAACTAAATACAAATTGCAACTTTAAAGACTGAGTGTTGTTGATAAAGGAAACGTTTGTTTGTTGTTAAGCGCAAAGCAACACAATGGACTATCTGTGCATCTAAACCCGAATTTTTAGCGTTGTAAGCTTGCAGGCATACAGCTGAGCCACTGGGTGTAAAAAGGAAGGAAATGTTTAACTATTAAGGTTTCTGTTATTTGAAGTTCAGTTTCAGGCTTAGCAACACCAAAAATTTTAAAGTTTCACGCACTGATCGAATTTCCCATGTGTTCATTATGCCAACGTGTTGCGAGGTGAGACATAGTGAAGTACTTTGTCTCGTATGTATTAGGGCCGGATGCAGGTTGGCCCTGTGGTAGAGCTCCGAATTTTGTGCGATGCCACAAAATATTCCCTGCACTCTAAGCTGTGGGTGAATTATAAGAGTGACAGTCAATTCCTTGGTATGGATGATGAGTAATAGGATGCAAATGACGGGCTGCCTTCCCTTTGGTCAACAGTTCAAAATTAGAAACGGTGGCAAATAACCTTAATAGCTTTGTCATAAAAAAGAAAATCCTATTTTAGGTCTCATCAGTTTCATGCCGATGTCCAACAGTCATTTTTAATTTTCAATCTTTTAAGTGATTTGTACTAACCTACTCGATATAAGTAAACTAAAACTTGAGAAAGTTATAAGAGATAGTCATTTCAAATTTTGATTTTTAGCGGCCCCTGTTGGTAAGTTCAAGAAATGTTTTACTGCATGATATACATTTATACTTTTTTTTTTTTTTGCAAAAGTAAACTTACCTAATGGATAACATGCTCAAAGTGTGAATCTCTTTGCAGCAAAAACGCGCTCCGCACTTTAGTTCCAGGCTATAGGTGCATTGTAAGACTATGCAATCAGGCAAAAGTAGCCAAAGAGTTAGCAGTAGGTGCTGTTGACCAGCTGCCTAACCATCAGTTTAAAAGAGGGACGATTGTGTGCAGACGGAGCTTTGTGTACTTTTGCGTGAAAAATCTGAAACAAATAAACAAGCTAAAGTAGTTTCATGCTCTCTATATGTTTTTATTTCCTTGTAAAAACTGGTTGTTTGGTGTCAAACTTGTAAAAACTGGTTTGGTTGTTTTAAGAAATATTTATCTATCTACTTACCTATTTACTGTATATATACTAATAACACGCTAAAAGATCGCTAACATTTTCGGTATAACAAGTCAAAAATGTGTAAAACAGCAACTTCTTCGTCTACGACCTACCTATCTGATCACGTCAGCGAGGCTAGCGCCTAGACAGCTCGGACTATCGTTAAAACATTTCTCCAACTTACTTGCCTGGTCTGTGGGTATCCGCTTTTGATACTCCAATAAGAATCCACATATATATACAGGTATAATATAAATGGTAAACATATCATGCACGTACTTTAATATATTTTCAACACAATAGATAGCGCTACACGTCGATGGGTAGACACGTGGCTGTTTCCTTTTTTAAAACATATTAAATAATTTTTTACGTTTTAAATCAAAAAATAAAATTCATTCTTGTCGTTCAAGCTAAGTCTTAGGCATTTTTTTAAAGCACAAAGCTACACAAAGGATTATCTGTACTCTGCCCACCACGGGTATCTCAACCCGGTTTCTATCAGTACAAGTCCGCCGACATACATCTGTGCCGCGTTATGCAAAGTGTTTTATATCAAGAATAATACTACTTGGCCAACTAATGTATTAATTTTCTGTTTGATAACAAAACTTCATAGTGTGTCATGGAATGGATAATTTTGGCTTTGTAAATGTTTGTTGTCACTTAACAAGTGGAAAAAGCAGATGTTACTTAAGCCAAACTGAATAGAGTATTAACCTTGATGAGATTCTATAAGGGAGGAGTACTAGTGAGAAGGCCGGGGTCCAGACTCATCAAGTGTTTAGAAGTAGTAAAAGCAATAGTATTAAAATCTTGTTATTTGTATTTAAAGAAAAGACACCAAAATAAATAATAATGGTAAAGTAAAAAAAGTTGCAGTGGTTGCTACCAGCCCGTTGTTTACCAGTGATCGGTGGTTAGGAATTAGGAACGACGTCATTCTACCAGACTGCTCACTGACAAACGTGCTGTGACGCGGGATTCCGTAACTGGAGGGAGGAGAGATAGCATGTTCTTTTGCAGTTGCTGAGCACTGGACTGGGTGTTTGTTATCAATATCACCCTTCTTTATAAATGTTTACAACAGTTCATATTTTCGAAAAAAGAACAAGATTCTCTCTAACTGAATGTTAGTGAATCACAAATGGCCTTGCACATTCAATAAATACATGTTTTAATCCAATATTCATAAAGTTTTGGTAGATTTCATTTTATTCCTTTATCAGCACTACTGACCTCAAAGATTCTGATTACAAATTAATTATATATATTTAAATAGACCTTTTTTTTTCTTCAAAGTTTTCATTCGATCTGGATCAGTTCATTCTAAACTGATATTTTTTAACCAGTTAGAAATATTTTTTTAAAGTAGTAATCTCTTTGTTTTACTTGCATTAGAATGTATGCGCAAAGTTAAACAAAAGGCAATCTGCGCATAGATGTCTCTACTTTTTACATGCTAGGCTAGAGGAAAGGCAGCCAGTGAGCAGACCCCACCAACAACTCTTGGACTACTTTTGTCTGGCCGACAGCACCACCAACTACTCTTGGACTACTTTTGTCTGGCCGACAGCAACACCAACTACTCTTGGACTACTTTTGTCTAGCCGACAGCAACACCAACTACTCTTGGATTACTTTTGTCTGGCCGAATTGTGGGATTTTACCTTCGCTCTTATTGCGCACCTACGGTCTTAAAGTGGGGTGCGCGTTTTGCAGCAACAGGGCGGGAACAGTGAATCCTTGGATTCACAGTTTGGGCACGCTTACCAGTAGGCTTCACCCGGTCCACTATTTTCTAATGAGCTTTATAGCTCAATAAAGATCTGAAATTCTCTATGAATTTCAATTACATCATTACAATGATTTATACGAAATTGTTTCTTACCTTATAGAAAAAAAGCATTTAATATTGTGAAAATTAAACTTTATTAAAAAGCTTGTGAATCTTCAGGAATTTTTTTTAATTATAAGAATATCGAGTTATCAATGTTTTGTATCATTGCTTACTATAATTTTTCCACGAATTAAGTGTCTTTTTCCGCTCAGTTTTGTTCCTGCAAAATATATTTTTATTCAGAAAATTAAGGCGTTTACAATTAGATATGTTTATTAAGTTGATAAAATATTTTACTTAACAAGTTTTATTTAATTAAAGAGCACATGCTTATCTGGTTCGTTTTTTTTTCGTTAAAGCTTTGCTCGTTTTTTAAGCGCTAAACTGCCGATTCGGCTATCTCCGCTGTGCCCATCGTAGGGATCAAACTCTGAAATTTAAGTCTTCAAGTTTACCACTGAGCCACCTTACGGAAAATTTTTGCTAACAACTTCTGTTTTCTTCTCTCCATAAATTAATTTAAAACCACAAAAGGCGTAAACCGGACACAAATCTATTAAATAAAATGTACATTTTTTTTAAAATTAAAGTAGCACCCTGTATTGAACTGCAGTTAAATGAAAAAACATTGAATTAAAATCTAAAATTAGAAAGGATAGAATTAGAACATGCATATTGGTTACAAGAATGGGGTGGGGTGAGAGTGTTGTGTTTATAAGAAACTTAGAGAATTCCTGTAAAATATAGTTTAATTTTTTCTCGATAGATGGAAGGTAATTCGTAATGATTGCGATACTAAATGAGCAGAACTTCCAAACCACGTTCTCGTACAAAACTTGGTTTTGTTCTTGATTTGTTTGAAGTTAAGCAGAAAGCTACATAATGGGTTATCTGTACTCTGCCCACCACTGGTATCTAAACTTTCTAGTGTTGTAAGTCCGCAGACATACCGCTTTGCCAATGGGGGGGGGGGGCACAAAACTTGGCTCTTTAGCAATCTGTGAATTCTTCTAATTATTTAATAATCCACGTACCTCAATTTGTTTGTTTGTTGAATTTCGGAAAAAGCTACTCGATGCTTATCTGCGCTAGCTGTCACCTAATTTTGAAGCGATAGATTAGAGGGAACGCAACTGGTCAACACCACCCACCACCAACTCTTGGGTTACTCTTTACAAACGATTGAGTGTTACATTAAAACGCCCTCACGACTGATGAAAGGGCGAGAATGTTTGGTGACGGGATTCTAGCCCCACAGATTTCAGGACCGCTTAGTGAAGAGAAAAGTAAAATAATATATAACCCGTACATTAAATAACTGTTGTCAAATAGTTTTTATGTCTCATATTGTTGGATATACAAGACTCTTTAGTTTAAGAGTTCATTTAGTGATCTAATATTTAATGAGTATTTAGTTTTCATAACAACAGCGTTAAAAGTTAAGTATTCGTTTTTGATAATTGTGACAAATTTCGTCACGTAACTCTGTACGAGTCGTACGTTGTGTATGTAGTTTAAATGTTATACTAGGCTTTAGTGATATTGTTGACGTCATTTTATTCGAAGCTTTCAAGTTTTTCTAGTCATGTGTAATAATGATGCTACTAGAGGAATAGATATTTCTAGATTAATTTGTCACTTGTTATAAATACGTGCAGATGCAGAAAGTAAGTTAGTGAAAGAAATAGTTAAGTAAGCACAAGTGAAGTTAGACTGTGTGATTGTTAGTTTAGCCACAATGGGCAGTTTTTAAAGTGAGTATCACATCTTTGTATTGTAATAACAGAGATAAAGAAGAAGAATTTATCTTATTAGAGAGTGTTCTAAGGTAAATTAACCCGCCTGTGTGGGCTTTGACGAAAAAGATACAATTATTTAAAATTCTGGATACAGTGAATCTATCGCAGATTGTGCATTAAGAAACAAAGTAGAGAAAAATAATTCGTTTTGTCAATTGGATTCTAAAGTAATTGAATCAACCTGTGTGGACTTTTGATATAAAACAGAAGTATTTAGAGTTTTAGAAACAACTGTGATATCATATAGTGTAAATAGTTTGTGTACATACGTTTGAATTGTTTTGAATATATTATTTTAAAACAAGTGGATGTGTGCTCTCTGTTTATTCTCCGAATTTATCGCCAACAAGTCACAGACACCTATTGTAAAATAATCCCTGCTCTATAGAACTGACAGCAATACAAAATTAAAGGGCTTGGTACATGCGTGAGGAATAGCAAAAGCATCCTATTCAATACGTGAGTTTTTCATGCAGCTGTTAGATATGGCAGAAGTCATATCTGCGCCGCCATTTTGGCTTTATTTCTGACAGTGCACATTCGATACAAACAGTTCTAATATTTCTTCTTTTTTGAAAGTATCGCAAGTGTTCATTAAAATATATTGTTTTTTTGTTGTTAAACACAAAGCTACACAATGGGCGATCTATTCTGTGCCCACCACGGGTATCGAAACCTTCAGATTTAACGCTGAGCCACTAGTGGGCATTAAAATGACAGTCTTAAGAAATATAAAATAAGAACAATAACAAAAAAGTTAAGAAACACAGAAATTGTTACTATCACTTTCACTAGATAGCGCAATACATGAAATATTGGAACCCCATTCAAGAGAGGAACAAAATATATGTTAGAGAAATAATCACAAAAATTTAAAAAACATAGAAGTTATTACGTACATTTTCACTAGATGGCGCTAAGAATGAGAACTCGGAATTTTATACCAAAATATTCGATTTGTTTGTCGTTAAGGGCAAAGCTACATAATGGGTTGGCTATCTATCTGTGCCCCACTGGTATCGAAATCCGGTCTTTAGCGTTATAAGCCTTCAAACGTTCCGCTGAACCATCAGAACATAGCAATTATCATCTGTACAGATGAATATCTTATTACACAGAAAAAACATGAATTTAGAAATTCTATTCTGTTCAAACTAAACTATTAACTTCTATATAACAAGCTAAGCGAGTATTAGAATTGTTCTCTCTATTCTTATTACAAAGTGTGTAAAATACCATAAAAGGAAATAAAAGACGTCTTTTCCCAAGTCCTTTATTTTCTTGAAAATCGGGATATCTTAAAATACAAGAGATCTAAGTTCTAATATGGTTCTAAAGATATACATTATATAGGCATGGTTCTAAAGGTATACGTAAGAGTCCACAAGCTACTTGTGTATTATATTTTGTTGGTCAAGTTGTATTTGCTGCTTATTCTTATTGGACATTAGTTTATTACGTTAAAACAAGATATAACCAACTTTAGGTCTGCTTTTGAAAGGCATTCTAAGCAGTCTCGGCTCCAGTTTTTCTTAACAGGGGGAGCCAACGAAACATATAATAGGGCCAAGTCTAAAATAAATCTAAAATTAGATTAATGGGCGGCATTAACTTGGGGGGGGGGGGTGACATTGCAGGAGAGGCACCCGCTAGCGCCGGCACTGATTCTAGACTAAATACACTGAACGTAAAAAAAATTGAGGGCTTATAAGGCTAAAATCAGAGTTCGATACCTGGGATGGTCATAAATAAAGTGAATAAAGTACGTCCACTATTTGCTGGAACTTTTACTTCCTTAGAATCCTGTTTCACTTAAGATGGAGATTGACCAAATTTTCTCTCACATATATATGTACTAATTACTCAATACGTTTACCTGCCTAAATGCATATTTACCCAGTAACTAAAGAGTTCATCTTAGGTCTGGGATGAAAGTCCCTCCTTTACCCTTCCAAATCGCAGTATTGACGTAATTTTCCATCATGGATGAATTACACAGGCCTGTGATGGTTTTATTGTCTTAAAATATTTACATGTTCTATGGTAATTCCTATACGTTGAATCAGGAAATGATATCCATTTTTCTCCATCACGTACAGATTTTTCACAAAACGTCATAACACAATACATAAAATAAAGACCACAACACGTAGTTTTGAGACTAAAAGACGTAGATTTCACACACACACAAACAGGATGAATGAAGATGTATATTCGTTTAACATCAATGTTCTTCCCTTTTCTTCAGTTTGTTTGTATTTTTGTTAACGAACGTAATAATAAAAAATGTTCATTGTGGTAAACGAAATAATAATTTGATCTAAATAAGAGTGTTTTTTTCTTCCAAATTTGTCAAATATCATTACTTGATAAAAAAAAATGAACATTATTTTCAAAATCTGCGTAGGTGAATTATGGGAAATCCGTTATTAAAAGCAAAACTACTTTTATGGAGTTTAGATTTGCAGGCCTGTGTTATCAGTTCATTCTTGTATTTCGTTGTTACGTGTGTCATCACTGGCTCAAAGATAACTACATTAGTGACTTTTGCCCTATTAAAAATGTTTTTACTACTAACTATTTTGTGTAATATACTATTGCCTTGGTTTGTTTTAGCGTCTTAAGTCTGCAGACTTGCCGCTGAGCCACTGATACTATATTATTGTCACCTATTATCTGTCTTTTAAATTTGAATTCATTAAAATAAAAAAAAAATAATTGCTAAGACGTTTGCTCTGAGTGCAAAAACTTTTCATCTTTTAAAATCTGTATGAGAAAACCATGAAAGAGTTGAACACATAAGATCGGTATCACACAAAAACTATTTAAAAATTGACGTTTTAATTATGATTTTAATTCTGACTCTAAAATTAGTTAGCCAAAAGTTGATGAAACTGTAAAAGGTCATTAACGGTTTGACGGTAACATTTAAAGTCAATGTAAGAAATTAAGACAAAAATTCATATTTAATGCATTCAAAGAGAAGTGTAAATAAAGAAGTGAAAGATAATGTCAGAGTTATCGCCGAGTGTAAGATAAGTAGATTTAATCAAATATACGTAAGGAACACCTGGTGGGAAATACTAGAACTACTCATATAAGAGTTGAGGAAAAACAGTTTGAACTAAGCATGGATGTCTGCTTCTAAACTGTCACTAGGTGTCTTTACGTAGCTTAGCAAGTGAGGATAATAAAGTAACCTGAATGCAGACGTAGTATAGACGACACGCGTGTTACTCGGGTCATGTCAGATACATCGTTCCCGAACAGTGAATTATGTAGATAACATAAACTGCTATCGCTGGGAGAGGTTCAAAATATGTTAATTATGTAGATTACAGCTACCAACTTTAATAAACCAGATTTTCACTTTATCTGATTGGTTATTATTAACTACTTAGTTACTAGTCTTTAAGATATTATATCAAATAAAATACAACTATTATTCAATGTGAAAATGATTTCAAAGTCGCTAGCTTGTTGAATTCGCGAAACTACTCGAGGAGCTATCTGCAATAGGCGTCCCTAATTCTGAAGTAATAGACTAGAAGGAAGGCAGGTAGTCAATACCACCTATCGCCAACTCTTGGGCTACTCTTTTACCAACGAATAGGAAGAATATAACGCACCCATGGCTGAAAGAACGGGGATTCGAACCAGCGACCCGCAGATTATGAGTTGGGCACCCTAACTACCAGGCCATGCCAAATCTTCTGACTGCTAACAGGAAAGAGACTTGCTTTAAATTCCCTAAATTTTGTTTCAGTTATCTTATTAGTATCGTCATGATTTCGTAGTTTTTATTGTGAATTATCAGTAAAGTATGGGGGAATGACGTTTTTTAAAGTTCACCAGTCAGTAGCACCTACTGTCAACTCTTGGATTACTTTTAGGTAATGGAATAGTGGGGTTTGACTGTCACTCTTATAGCACATTCACGATACCAATGTACGAATCTTTCTTTATCGGATATGGTACGCGAACCATGATTCCTCGACTTCTCAGTCTGGGCACGCTAGCAAGTAAGCCATGCCCTGCCC
This sequence comes from Limulus polyphemus, assembly GCF_000517525.1. NCBI lineage: Eukaryota > Metazoa > Arthropoda > Merostomata > Xiphosura > Limulidae > Limulus > Limulus polyphemus. The sequence goes on from NW_013670403.1 coordinate 50,367, forward strand.
TATTAAGAAGAAACATTTTTAGTAGAATATTTGGGTACGGATATTTGTTTGACTGTCA
>NW_013670403.1:51424-58360 GCF_000517525.1 Limulus polyphemus
GATTCCTCGACTTCTCAGTCTGGGTATGCTAGCAAGTAAGCCATGCCCTGCCTTATTAAAAGAAACATTTTTAGTAGAATATTTGGGTACGGATATTTGTTTGACTGTCACTCTTATAGCACATTCACGATACCAATGTACGGATCTTTCTTTATCGGATATGGTACGCGACCCATGATTCCTCGACTTCTCAGTCTGGGCACGCTAGCAAGTAAGCCATGCCCTGCCCTATTAAAAAGAAACATTTTTAGTAGAATATTTGGGTACGGATATTTGTTTTTACAAAACACTGGTGTTAAACTTTTACTCTACTGTCATTTTATGTTGTACTCGTAATATTTTAATAAATCTGCTTTACACCAGTCGCTTTTGCATAGGTCCAAGTTTTTCATGTAAATCTAAAGTCTAATCCACATTTTTACGTGAAAGATAAATATCATAGTATTTTCCAATAAAACGTCATATTTTATTAAGAAATTTTAAACTTGAAGAAATTATTTCACTAGAGATAAAATGTAAATGTTTGTGTGTTATTTTGTGATCGATCGCTGTCAGGGTTTTCCAGGAATTTTTGGTGTTAGTTTAGATACTTTGACAGAATTAACCGTTCTGTTACAGAATAAATTCCTAACTGAAACTAACTTACACATATTTTTTTATGTTTAAATTCGTTTTGAGTTTGAGGTCACAGAAAGAAGTTAAGTTTAATTTGACGGAATTATGAAAAATAAAAAATCGTTTACCGCGTATTTAAATGATGTACTTTCATAACTTAAAAAAATAAAATAGATTAATATAAAAGAATCATTTCCAGTGAGTTAAGATCAAATACGTTTAATGGGGATTTATAGTTACTAAATTATAGTTTGTTTTTTTACGGATGTATAACTTTGATTTTGGTTTAAGAATTCATCAGATGATAAATGAATTTGCGAGATATAAGTATGTTAATCTAATTTTCTGGGGAATTAATATTATTCATGATTTAGACTGATTAAAATAGGTTTAGGCTTAGTTCTGTAACCCCAACATAAAATTATCATCTTAGAGCTTTGTCTTTTAACAATATATTTTATTTTCACGCAGACAGAAATAAAAAACGACAGTTTTTCGGATCCACTAACACCCTTTTCAGAGGCGTTTGAACCGGGGGTACTGTAGCACCACAACTTTTACATATTTAACTTATATAACAACTGTAAATTATATTATTATCCTAATTTTCTGGGGGGGGACATGCCCCCAGACCCACCTAGATTGAACTTCTTTTAGCAGCACCTTATACTTTCAATATCTCATTGTAAAATCTACATGTCTAGCCAAGCACCCACACTGAAACTTCTTCCTACAAAACTGTTTTTGACAAACAACGGCATAAAATTCAAAAGTTATAACCCAACTAAGAAACGCTGAACACAATAACAACAACTATTTAAATTTCAAGTTGTTATCTATCGAAAAACACATTTTTAAGGTCTACAAGATATCACCCACCTAAACTACAACTCATCAGGTCACAGAAGATATTACTCACCTAAATTACAGCTCTTCATTGAATTACAGAAGATATCACCCATCTAAAATACAGTTAATCGAATTAGAGAAGATATCACCCATCTAAAATACAGGTAATCGAATTAGAGAAGATATCACCCGCCTAAAATACAGTGAATCGGATTAGAGAAGATATCACCCGCCTAAAATACAACTAATCATATTAGAGAAGATATCATCCGTCTAAAATACAGCTAATTGGATTAGAGAAGTTATCATCCGTTTAAAATGTAGCTAATCAGATTACAGAGGATATCTTTCATCTAAAATAAAACTCCTCAGATTTCATAAAGTATTACCCATCTAAAATACAACTCCTCAGGTTTCAGAAAAGTTTCACCCCTAAAATGTAGCTTTCCAGGCTTTCAAATTTGGCATCTTGATAAGCAACAACTCTTTCGATTTCACAGATGCTGCTGAATGACAATCTAAAACACACACATTAGAAACAGACACATGTTACTAATACCACCATTGATCAGTAACTGGTGAAAAGGTGTTTGTAGTCAATGAAACATAACATTATTTATCATTGTAATGTAGAATCTGTCATCTGTAAGTGATGACAATCTGTTTGTAGCCAATAAATAATGTTATGTATCAATGTAATGTAGAATCTGTTATCAGTAACTCATGACAATCTTTTATCAGTAACTGATGACAATCTGTCTGTAATACATGAAATCGGAGCCTTCACAAACAATTTCTTTTATTTTTCTTACATTCAAGTTTGATTGTTACACTTATTATCTTGAAAACGTTACAAAACAATGGCTTTCATTAGACATCTTTGTTATTTCTAAAAGTTTATGAAAGTCCTGGTAAACGTAACATGTCATCACATAGTGGTTACGTGTCCAGGACAAACCTATAACAAATAACAACGGAGGTGTCTAAAATCTTCCATCTTTTGTTATTTTTTACATACCAAATCTTCAGAAAACGTGATTTAAAACTTTTTACTATGTTCATTGGCAGATATATTGCTCGTAACGTAGTTTGTTTTATCAGATTCATGAACAAGTTAGTACTTGTTCCTGAAATTTCCTTTGAATACGAAGTTAGTTCACGAGTAAAACAACTTGTGGTGTTTAGTTGCCATAGCAACTTCTGACAGTTGTATGTCAATGGGTTCTTGGTTGTCATAGAGTGTTGGAGCATGGAGAATAATGCCGCACGTGCCCACAAGGACAGCTACGGTAAAGATCCAGAGAAACAGACGATCCAGCACCATAGCAACGTATTTCCAGTCTTCCTTCATCTGAAAATAAAATGTCCCGATGTTATTGTTTTCTCAACAACAAATAGGTATATAACAAAGTTCTATCTATGAATATTATCACGATGGAATACTGTGAGGAGTTTTAGTTGTTTTTTTCGTAAATGATTTATAATATTTAATTCTCTTTATTACTTTATAGACATCAAAACGTCATCAAGACGGCATAAGTCTATGTGTTAGTATAGTATACTCAGTAAAAAAAAAAACCTTAATTTTCGTTTGATTACAAATTTTGAGACAGAAAATTTGGTGATTCTGCGAAACAGCTTTTCATAGATATGTTTGTTTTGTTTTTCGGTTTTGAATCCGTAAGCATGATATATTTGTGTACCGCAAGAGAAAACTACCGCAAACAAAACTCACCTAAAAATTCTACTGTAAACAAATTCTATTGTAAACAAAACTGGCCTTAAAATTCTTTTGTAAACAAAACAGGCTTTAAAATTCTATTGCAAACAAAACTGGCATTAAAATTCTACTGTAAACAAATTATATTGTAAACAAAACTGGCCATCAAATTCTATTGCAAACAAAACTGGCATTAAAATTCTACTGTAAACAAATTATATTGTAAACAAAACTGGCCATCAAATTCTACTGCAAACAAAACTGGCCTTAAAATTCTATTGTAAACAAAACTGGCCTCAAAATTCTATTGTAAACAAAACTGGCCTTAAAATTCTATTGTAAACAAAACTGGCTTTAAAATTCTATTGCAAACAAAACTGGCATTAAAATTGTACTGCAAACAAAACTGGCCTTAAAATTTTATTGCAAATAAACCTTACAATTTTATTGCAAAAAAAATAAATTCTATTGTAAATAAACCTGGCCTTAAAATTCAAAATACGATTGATTATTCTTATTATTAAGTAAATTATTTTTATCTTAGTAGCGAAGATTGAAATTCTCAAATATTGTAGCAAATAATAGGCTGTGATGAAGTATTTGTATTTTATAGCTTGAGGGAAAAAATTAAATATTTATTTGATGTTTATAACTTGAAGGGAAAAAAAATTAAATATTTGTTGTTAAGCACAAGGCTACACAAAGGATTATCTGTGCTCTGGCCACCACGGGTATCGAAAAGCGGTTTCTAACAGTACAAGTCCGCAGACATACCACTGTGCCACTGGGGAGCATTAAATATTTATTTGATTTTTATAGCTTGTGGGAAAAATTATTTATTTATTAGATTTTTATAGCTTGAGGAAAAAATTAAATATTTATTTGATTTTATGAGTTGAGGGAAAAAAATTAAATATTTATTTGATTTTTATAGCTCGAGGAAAAAATTAAATATGTATTTGATTTTTATAGCTTGAGGAAAAAATTAAATATTTATTTGATTTTTATAAGTTGAGGGAAAAATTAAATATTTATTTGATTTTTATAAGTTGAGGGAAAAAATTAAATATTTATTTGATTTTTATGGCTTGAGGGAAAAATTAAATATTTATTTGATTTTAATAGCTTGAGGAAAAAATTAAATATTTATTTGATTTTTTATAGCTTGAGGGAAAAAATTAAATATTTATTTGATGTTTATAACTTGAAGGGAAAAAAATTAAATATTTGTTTGATTTTTATAATTTGAGGGAAAAATTAAATATTTATTTGATTTTTTATATGTTTGAAGTACTCCTTGTGCACATTTTTCCAAGTACTTGGATGATACTAAACATTCATACTACATGTTTGGTTTTCTACCTGGCCCTCACATTCGTTGTTTTTAAGAAGAAAAAACACAGGTAAACGTCACGTGGTACAGAGCGTTTGTTTGTTTGTTGTTAAGTGCGAAGCTGAACAATAGGCTATCTGTGTTGTACTTACTACGGGTATCGAAACCCGGTTTTTAGCGTTATAAGCCTTCAGATTTACCGCTGAGCCACTAGGAAGGAGGGGGACAATGCGTTAGAGAGAACAATTTAGATATTTATAATCAGACTCGTAATATATATATTAAAAAAAAGATTTCGTTTTCTGTTCAAAATAAATATAGCTGTATTGACCGGAAAGTAACGTAGTTACTCGCCGATTCTGTCAGCTAAGATGAAGCTTTAAAAGATACGATCTTCTTGGTTCTAAGGGCAACATAACAGGAAATAATAAACGCAACCAGTAAGATCGAAAGGAGAAATTCTCACCGCAAGGAATAGATTCGACGCTGTTTGAGATGTTCTGAGTTAGAACTATGACCAGCGATACGTTTGTAGCTAGGAAATGGACTTTATTAATCAAACTGTTACTATGACCAGCGATACGTTTGTAGTTAGGAAATGGACTTTATTAATCAAACTGTTACTATGACCAGCGATACGTTTGTAGCTAGGAAATGGACTTTATTAATCAAACTGTTACTATGACCAGCGATACGTTTGCAGCCAGGAAATGGACTTTATTAATCAAACTGTTACTATGACCAGCGATACGTTTGCAGCTAGGAAATGAACTTTATTAATCAAACTGTTACTATGACCAGCGATACGTTTGCAGCCAGGAAATGGACTTTATTAATCAAACTGTTACTATGACCAGCGATTCGTTTGCAACCAGGAAATGAACTTTATGAATCAAACTGTTACTATGACCAGCGATACGTTTGTAGCCAGGAACCTTTACAGATGTATTCTTCATCATTTTTAACCTTGGCGTTTCTTACACGTGTTTTTTGACATCAAGATCAAAGTAACAATGACGTTACCTAAACGAGTTTTTTTTTTTTTTTTTACATCAAGATCAAAATAACTTTTAACCTTGGCGTTCCTTACACGTGTTTTTTGACATCAAGATCAAAGTAACCTTTAATCTTGGCGTTACTTACAGATATATGCTCTTCATATCTACGTGTGTGGTCTGCTATAAAATGCACAGATTCCATTGCTTTTTCGAACTCCGGACAAAAACGTAATCTTCGTGCTCCCTGTAGGGGTCTCTCCTGCTCCTGATTCATCGCCTGTTCCGACGTCATTGGACTTCCCACAGGCGCGTAAGTGCGAGCAGCGGGGCCATGTATTCTACATCCAGTAAAATTCAGTTCGTTTTCATATTCAGCATCATAACTATTTCTGTGAGAACTATAGTCACGCAGTTCCGTTCCGTTGCATGTTCGGACCATGATTTTTCTGGATTCGGAGGAATTGTCAGAGGGTCTTCTCATAAGGAGAAGTCTGGGTAGCACGTGCATGAAAACCCGTTTCACCCAAGGCTTCATGCGATGTGTGGATCTTGTACGGAAGTGTACATTAAGCACGACGACGGTGACGCAGATGGAAAGAGTGACGAGGATCATGGTGAAGAGCAGGTACTTGCCCAACAGAGGCACGGTCAGCGATGTGGGCGGGATTATTTCGGCAAGAAGAAGAAAAAACACGGTCAGAGCCAGCAAGATGGAGATGCTGAGAGTGACCTTCTCCCCGCTGTCCGAGGGCAAATAAAACACCAAGACGGTCAGAAAAGATATCCCCATGCACGGAATGATCAGGTTGACGGTGTAGAACAACGTCTTCCTTCGCATGCTAATGTTGAAAGTGATGTCGATGTAGGGTTCCTCGCAGCACGTGTAATACTTCTCGTGCCGAACAGCTGGTACTTCTAGAACGTCCCACTCCACGCTCAGGTAGAACTCACTCAAGTCAATGCCAATTTCTACCCGGTTAGTTCCCTGGATTTCTTCCTTGTGGCGAAGATCCACCTTGTGGAAACACGAGATATTATACATAATTTTGTAATAAATTATTCAAAATACAAAATAGGCAACTGACATAATGTATTTATTATACTAGTGTATCTTAATTAGAGAAAAATATAAAGAACAAGTGGTTTTAAAGACATTAATCACCATGACATCCATTTGAAATTGTTTATCCACCATAACGACCATTATAAATAGTGTTTGTTCACGATAACGACCATTAGAAATAATGTTTGTCCACCAAAATGACCACTAGAAATATTGTTTGTCCACCATAACAACAAATAGAATAGTGTTTGTTCACTATGATTACCTTTGAAAGAATATGTGTTAAATTTCACCTTGATGAATACTTGAAATAGTCCGTTTTCACCAAGACGCGACCATCCGAAATAATATATATATA
>NW_013670403.1:58461-59968 GCF_000517525.1 Limulus polyphemus
CTTGATGAATACTTGAAATAGTCCGTTTTCACCAAGACGCGACCATCCGAAATAATATATATATATATATATATATATACTATGATGACCAGTTGAAATAGTAAATGTTTACCATGACGCCCATTTACAATAATATATTTTAATATTTTTGTAATCTTGTCCGTATGTGTATTGTTTATACATATCTAAGTTGTGGCTTTAATAATCCAAACAATCTTAATCAAAGAGCTTCTACAGGTAAGATAAAATACAAATATGATAAATAATATATGGAAAATAAGACAGGTGGTTTGTATTAGAACCCTCTTGTACTTATTAAAGATTTTTTTTTGTGAATGACCATATATAAGAAAGGAAGGAAAATCATATTTTCAAAGCATAACATCAAACCAACTGAGAGCAAACCCCAGTTTTCCAACACGATAACAAAAGATGCTGTAATTAAGTACATAAGTGTGTTAATGAAAAATCAAGTGATAATTACAGAGTTAATTAGCTAATAACAGCAGTCAGTAAAGCTCCAAGACTTCTCTGTGACCTTACTTTAAAGCCGTCATACGTCCAAGATCCAAATTTCATCACACAGGTTTGTTTATCAAATGGAAAGTATTCCACGTCTATGATACATGAGCTTTTGTAGATGGCAGGTGGTTTCCATTCTATTACTCCTCTGTAGTTTACCTGGGCCTTCGTGGTTAACGTCACTTCAAAGTTTCCATCAGCGCTGAAAGTTAAAACAAATAGTGTAGTTAAAGTCACTTCAAACTTTCCATTAGCGCTGAAGGCTATACGGTGTAGAATCATTTCAAATTTTTCTCATCGCTGAGAGTTAAAAAAAGTGTAGTTAAAGTCACTTCAAAGTTTCCATCAGCGCTGAAAATTTAAAAAAGACTAATTAGCGCTGAATGTTCACTAAAAGAATAACACTAAAGTTTACTCTTTAATTATATCTACTGAAGGTATTACAATACATTTATCAAATGTTCCTTGTATGGTAATTTTAAATAACAATATCAGACTAGTGTATCATAACTATAAATAATAATATGTTTTCAACATAGCAACAATATCAGACTAGTGTATCATAACTATGAATAACAATATGTTTTCAACATAGCAACAATATCAGACTAGTGTATCATAACTATAAATAATAATATGTTTTCAACATAGCAACAATATCAGACTAGTGTATCATAACTATAAATAATAATATGTTTTCAACATAGCAACAATATCAGACGAGTGTATCATAACTATAAATAATAATATGTTTTCAACATAGCAACAATATCAGACGAGTGTATCATAACTATGAATAACAATATGTTTTCAACTTATGATACACTAGTCTGATATTGTTGCTATCCTATGAATAACAATATGTTTTAACCATAGCAACACTATCAGACTAGTGTATCATAATTATGAATAACAATATGTTTTAAACATAGCAACACTATCAGACTAGTGTATCATAACTATAAATAATAATATGTTTTTACAA
>NW_013670403.1:60467-64480 GCF_000517525.1 Limulus polyphemus
TTTAAACATAGCAACAATATCAGGCTAGTGTATCATAATTATGAATAACAATATGTTTTAAACATAGCAACACTATCAGACTAGTGTATCATAATTATGAATAACAATATGTTTTAAACATAGCAACACTATCAGACTAATTTCGCATAATTATGAATAACAATATGTTTTAAACATAAAATACTTTTCTAAGAGAAACAAACGTAATCTTCTTTATATCACCCTTTAAAAAGTTACCGTATTTTAGAGATGTTCCACTAGTGTCGTTTAGCTTTACTGCTTATAGTCCTAGTTTCTAGAAAGACTATGATATGCTATGACACTGTTCAAAACATCCATAAGATTCTTCGCTGAAATGATTGTTTTTTATATTGTTGTATATTGTGTTGTCTAAAAAATTTCTAATCCACTGATGCATTGTTGTGACACCTACACCCACATAAATCTACTGGATAAACAGATCATTCTATAAAAAACACACACGTACACCCACATAAATCTACTGGATAAACAGATCATCCTATAAAAAACACACCTACACCTATATAAATCTACTGGGTAAACAGATCATCCTATAAAAACACACACGTACACCCACATAAATCTACTGGATAAACAGATCATTCTATAAAAACACACACGTACACAGATAAACAGATCATTCTATAAAAACACACACGTACCTAAGAGAAGTTGACGACGTTTTCTATATTTATAATATATTTAAAACACAATTGTTGTATCTCAATATAAAATGATCACATCAAATATTAATTACTTTTTGTTGAGACAAATAACGCTATTACTGTCAAGTTGATTGAGTGATTTTTCAGTCATAAAACATCTTTGTATTTAATAGCAATGTTTAAATGTTATGAATGAACACCAACTCTTTATATATATAAATATGTGTGTGTTCGTGTACAATTAGTACATACTCACATTTCAAAAAACCCTTATCTTATCAACTTACTTATTATACAAAACAATGTCAGGTCTCCAAATATGGTCAGAAGGTACGTGTAGCATATCTACTCCTCCGTATTCTCTTGGATCCCATCGAAGTTTGTAGTCTTCCCAATACTGAAACATAAGTTAACGTTACTTTGGATCTGGGAAGATAACGTAACGTTTAGTACGTATGATATATATATTTTTAACATTATATATAGATATATATATATAATAGTATATAAAGATACAGTATAATGTGTAATGTAGAAAGATGTTGAATGATATATTCTTTCATCGCACGCTTTTGTTTTGCATTATATATCTACACAATATGTCTACTAGTTTGATTTATTAAACAAAGAAGTTTGAAAAAGCAGTAAATATTCGATAACAAAACATTCTCCCTGTTGGTGTTGAATTATAAGTTAAAAATATATTCTTAAAAAATGGTAGAAAAAACACACTCCATAAGTCAACAGTTTGTGAAATACAGTCTTAAATAATAAAACTGAGTGGCTACAAAGCTTAGTACACACACACAAACAATTGTTTGTACATTACTGTTGCTACTTGAGTGTTTCAAAGTTTAAAATCCCTGCATAACATGTAACCTTCGTTACACATATTTTAAACCTAGATTGAAATCATTAAATTATAGATGGCGTAGTTCATAAACTTATCTTTATTTTAATTACTTGTACTTACCTGTTCAACCCACACGTTTGTCGTCATGATCTGTTCCTTCAAATTCTGAAACGTAAAGAAAATCTGTTTATAAATTTATCTATACTTGCAGATGTACACGTGAGGCGCACGGCGAGAATTTTATGAAAGTTATCAAATCATTTATATGATTTATTGATTTTATAGAAAAGGGCCACAGTTTGGTTTCATCTAAGGCCACATCTTTACTGGGGGTCTGTGGCTATGTATGTGCTCACAACCTTTTTTTATCGGTTGTTCTTTCCATTCTTGATAAGCTTCTCGCACTTACTTTCTTTGGTGTGATCACCCTTTGATTGATGTTTAAATAAATAAAAAAATCATGTGGATATTTAGATGTGTTATGATAATGCACACACTGTTTATAGGTGCTGTTATGAAGTGTTTATATCAATGAATATCTGATGGAGCTATGAGCTTTGAAAAAGAAGCTTTGAATAATTATGAATATAAAAATGTGTTTGTTTTTGTTTCCCGAAAGGTACCAGTAGCAACATAAAGATTGAAAGTACACATGAATAAAATTATTCAGGTCCATTGGGCTTCATTATTTAAACAACATTATATATTCTATTTTCGTTTTTTATCAAATAACATGTGACATAAAAACGTCTCCCCTAATATAAGTGTGTCTATCTTGAAAGTGTGTAAACAATGTGTGAAAAGGAAATCATTCAAATAATTGGTCGGGTTGGAAAACTAATTGCATTTGTAGTATCAATGTTTTAATCATTTATTATTATAAATAGCGTTTCTGTTTTTGTCCTAATTATGCCAGTTATGATTGAAAGTTCACAGATTGTATGTTTAACCAACCTAATGAAAGAGGAAATGGAGAAACCCCATCAATACCCCTGGTGGTCACCTCCACTGAATGATCTATATTTCGCCAGCACTGGTACTATGAAATCTATTCATTTTGAAAGAAAAATAACTTTTCGACACATCAAATCATTCCTAGTTCATCAAATCATATTTAGCAGATCCAAATGTAAAAGCCTAGGAGGAGAGTTTGAGGACAAACAAACAAATCTCTCTTCAATTATAGCAGGATTTTGCAGAACACATTAAAATATTCCAAAATCTCTGATTTCTAAATTATTTATTTCAGCTTCTTTTAATTGCATAATTAAAAAAAAAAACGACCTTAGAATGTGTATGTGTATTTTATTTTTAAATTCTACGACTTTTATACAAAATTCAATTTAACAAGATAGATAAAAATGACGGAAAATATCAGAATTACTCAGCTGGATTCAAGATTTAATTTTCGTTTCATTCTGATATCTCTTTGTGCGAATCGCAAGTTCGAGTCCCGTCACCAAACATGCCTGCTTTTTCAGCCCCGAGGGCTTTATGATGTGATGGTTAATCACATTTTTCATTGGTAAAAAGTAACTCAAGAGTTGGCTGTGGTTGGTGTTGATTAGTTGCCTTCCCTCTAGTCTATCACTTCTAACTTAGGGATGGCTAGCGCACATAGCCTTTGAGTAGCTTAGCACGAAATTCCAAAAACGAACGAAATGAATTTATTTTAATGTCTGCTTGTGCGGGCTGTTATTCACTCCAAAGTTTACAATATAATAACAACTCAGTAGTTCTGTACGTTCTTTTATTCCCGTTTTATAAGAAAAACAGTAGAGGTTTTAAAAATTGATATCTACTAATTTTCAGCGACCACTTCTAGATGAATACGTAGCATGTAACCATGGCAATTTTTGATTAGGGTTTGTGAGAAATAGTATACTATTAGGTTTCGCATAATGAATAATAATTTATATGATTATCGAAATTAAATCACCGTGTTTTTCATCACTGCATCATATAAATCTCCTTAAGTTTATTTCAGAAAGTTAGATTACCAATCAATATATGGGTGTGTTTTCTTATAGCAAAGCCACATCGGGCTACCTGCTGTGTCCACCAAGAGGAATCGAACCACTGATTATAGCATTGTAAATCTGAAGACTTACCGCTGTCTCACCAGGGGACTACAAATCAATACATTGTTAACACGCACACAGCGGGAAAACCATGCTGACGATTCAACCTTACAGGTTCTGTACGATCACAGGAAACAAACGAATTTTTATACTTGAGAGAGTACCGGACTGATGGCCTAGTGCAAAATATTCATAGAAGCTTTTATAGTTTGCAAGTTAAATACAATGAACACTAATTATTAATAATTGTAATTATTATTATTGCAGAATTTTGAGCAACTCGTTTGATATAAAGATTACATAATTAAAGTTTTATCGAGTCGACTGATGAAATGTAATTTGATTGAAATTTAGAGGTATTGTAAGAAACTACAAAACAGAACTCTCGTACAT
>NW_013670403.1:65480-68481 GCF_000517525.1 Limulus polyphemus
CTGGGACATCGGAGATAAGTTATTCAATATTACAGTTAAACTGGGATTATTACGACCTCTGGGACTTCGGAGATAAGTTATTCAATATTACAGTTAAACTGGGATTACTACGACCTCTGGGACTTCGGAGATAAGTTACTCAATATTACAGTTAAACTGGGATTATTACGATCTCTGGGACTTCGGAGATAAGTTATTCAATATTACAGTTAAACTGGGATTACTACGACCTCTGGGACTTCGGAGATAAGTTATTCAATATTACAGTTAAACTGGGATTATTATGACCCCTGGGACTTCGGAGATAAGTTATTCAATATTACAGTTAAACTGGGATTAGTATGAAAATTACCAGTTATCACTGAATAATTTGATGGTCTACTCTCATGAATAGAGAACAAAATAATAAAACGATTTTGAATTACACTTTTTAATTTTAACTTTAAAGCGGTTCCCCAGTGGCTCAGCGGTAAGACTCATAACGCTAAAAACCGGTTTTGTTACCCATGGTAGGCTTTGTAAATATAACCCATTAAATGGTTTTACTACAAACATACTTTTTACGCTATTCACTAAATAACTCTTTTCTCGTGAATCTGAATGTAAGTAGTCGCCTACGGAGCCAGAACACGTATTTATTATTCTGTAAAGATTCGCTGATATTTAAGGTACTCGTAGTTGGTTGCTTGGTATCGATTTTAATGACTACCGGCCTTGGAAAAAGTATATTAAATGGGGTATAAATCCAACTTGTGACAATACATAGCTACATGATACTTGCATAACTATGTATACGTTAAAATAAGACAGGTGGAAAATTTATTTACAGATTTAGACTTCCCACTCAACTCCGTCTCACGAGCTATATTCTGTTCCAGAGCATTAAGTGTAACTTAATTTACATCAGTAATACCACGGTAAGGCTGAATGTGGACCTAAGGGGATATCAGAAGTTCAACATCCATTCAAAGTGAAACACACTAACAAAAATGCTGGAAGACTGTGATACGAAGATCAAAATAAACCCATCGAAACACTAACAAGAGTTCGTGCTGAAAAGACACTCCGAATAAAATAGACTATTTATTCATCAGTCTACGCAAAATTTAAATGAAGACTATTCGCCCATTACTGAATAGTTGAGTTTTCTAGTAACTTCCGCGGCTTATGAAAATACGTTGGCGTTCTACACACTGAGTTTTTTAATGAGTTTCAAAACTCTCTTTCGACTAAAACTTTTTTAACCAGCTGGCGAATCCAACGATTATCCTACCATCTCATTATTTCCTTTTTGTTTGTCTTTTTTTTTAGAGAAAAAAAAAGACTAATGGATGAAACATTGATTTTTTTTTTACAGCAGATGCGGACTGGTCGTGGCTTAGTATCAAGCATGCTCCTACTATGAATCCTGTAGTTCATGATTCGTTGCTACAAAAACCTCACTCAGAATTTTGGGCCGAGGGTTTTATATAAGAGTTGCTGTCAAATCCCTGTGTTCGATCAGACAAGAATAGCCCGAGAGTTGGCGGTGGGTGTTGCTGACTAGCTGTCTTCCCTCTAGGCTTTGTGTAGCTTTGCGAGAAAATTCTAAACCAACCAATAAACAGACAAAAATCAGAAGTGTATTTAACTCATCCACTTATCACTCCTTTATTTCTTACTATTCTTCACTTCATTTAGTGCTTATTTATCTATCTATTACGTTATTCATCAAAAAACCTTTCTATTTCTGTATTTGTTATTGTACATTGATATCTATCATTAATGTATAAGACAGAAGGAGAGATTTTCAACAAATCCTGTTTGTAGTCCTTGGAGCTACTTCAAGCATCGCGGATAAAAATCAGTTAACTCAATAACCTTTGTTTCTGCGCAGTAAATATTCAAGTAACTACGTCTGAGTACATGTGCATGAATATATTCTGCCGAAAGAACTTCTGAGCGAGATGAAAAAGTAGGGAACGAAACAGTAAAATATAGAAGTAAAATTATAGGTTACGAATAACGATGAGTTGACTTACAAAACTGATAAAATAATTAGTTTTTACTGCTACTTCTTTGTTCCAATCTTCATATTAATATCACAGTCGAGTTTTTTTCCACAAAACGGGTTCAATCAAGACAAAGAGTTGAATATAATGGCCTTGTTAAAGTAAACGCTTAAGCCTCATTATTTTATATCTTGTCACAATTTCTCTATAATATGAAGTTCCAGGTTGACAACATATTAACTCATTATTTCCTCGTATAGAGGACACTAATTACTTTATCAAGATTGTAATTTAAATCACCCGCCGCCAAATGTTGGGTACCAAATAAGGATTTGAACATTACTCTAAGACGGCCATAAAGTGCGAGACGCGAACCATGGTTCCTCAGCTCAAAAATGGACAGAATTAGGGGTTGAATCCCCTAAACACAACATCTTCTATCATTTAAAGTTCACTTTATTCAAGAGAGACACAGTTAGTCAGGTGGGTGAAATACACACACATATACAGTTTTTCCAATACACTACACAATCGTCCGTAAAACGTAAAGGTAAAAATATAATAATCACATCGATCCATGTCATAAAGGTCACTTTAAGTACCGATTTATTTATTCCATGTCATAAAGGTCACTTTAAGTACCTATTTATTTATTCCATGTCATAAAGGTCACTTTAAGTACCGATTTATTTATTCCATATCATAAAGGTCACTTTAAGTACCGATTTATTTATTCCATGTCATAAAGGTCACTTTAAGTACCGATTTATTTATTCCATATCATAAAGGTCACTTTAAGTACCGATTTATTTATTCTATGTCATAAAGGTCACTTTAAGTACCGATTTATTTATTCCATGTCATAAAGGTCACTTTAAGTACCGATTTATTTATTCCATGTCATAAAGGTCACTTTAAGTACCGATTATTATTCCATATCAGTAAGGTCACTTTAAGTACCGATTTAATTATTCCATGTCATAAAGGTCACTTTAAGTACCGATTTATTA
>NW_013670403.1:68617-80734 GCF_000517525.1 Limulus polyphemus
ATTATTCACTATCATAAAGGTCACTTTAAGTACCGATTTATTTATTCCATGTCATAAAGGTCACTTTAAGTACCGATTTATTTATTCCATATCATAAAGGTCACTTTAAGTACCGATTTATTTATTCTATGTCATAAAGGTCACTTTAAGTACCGATTTATTTATTCCATGTCATAAAGGTCACTTTAAGTACCGATTTATTTATTCTTGTATATTATTTGCCCAGATGTGATATTCAGTTATCTGCTTTCTTCTGCTCAAATGAGTCTCTTATACCTGAAAATTTTTTCTCTGATGAACTCTCTGAATGTCGTCTTCTCCTGATTTAAGAGAAGAATTATCTTTTTTTTTATTTTTGGTTAGCTAAACTCATGTTATGAACGTTCTTTGATCAGCCTTGAATATTCGGAGAACCGAAGAAAGCGAAATATCTGCCAAACTGTGGCATATGTTACACAACTAGGTTTATGCCAAACCGATCTTTCAAAGGAAAACAGCCGATGTTACTAAACTTCCGACGATTTCTAAAGTGAAGATTTTAGACGAAATTCTATAAAGATATTTCTGGAGAACTACAGAGTAAGTACATTTATGATAAATTATTACGATTTTTTTAACACAAACTTGGAGGTTTTTGAAAACTTTACAGTGAGTATTATATGCTAATTCTCTGTGTAAAGGTGTGCGTTTCTTTTAAAAACTCGAATAAGTTTCTTTCATGTTTTTTACGCTTAATTTCACGTCTTCTAAAACTAGACTTTAATATAACAGGTACACTAAAGTATTAGTACAGAGACTTTAGTAAAACAGGTACACTAAAGTATTAGTGCAGAAACTTTAATATAACAGGTACACTAAAGTATTAGTGCAGAAACTTTAATATAACAGGTACACTAAAGTATTAGTGCAGAAACTTTAATATAACAGGTACACTAAAGTATTAATACAGAGACTTTAATATAACAGGTACACTAAAGTATTAATACAGAGACTTTAATATAACAGGTACACTAAAGTATTAATACAGAGACTTTAATATAACAGGTACACTAAATTATTAATACAGAGACTTTAATATAACAGGTACACTAAAGTATTAATACAGAGACTTTAGTATTACAGATGCACTAAAGTGTTAGTCACAGCTTGGATAGTATGTGATGGATTAGATAATTAATTACGTTTTCATCAGTCACAGCTTGGATAGTACGTGATGGTTTAGATAATTAATTACGTTTTCATCAGTCACAGCTTGGATAGTACGTGATGGTTTAGATAATTAATTACGTTTTCATCAGTCACAGCTTGGATAGTACGTGATGGTTTAGATAGATAACTACGTTTTCATCAGTCACAGCTTGGATAGTACGTGATGGTTTAGATAAATAATTACGTTTTCATCAGTCACAGCTTGGATAGTACGTGATGATTTAGATAGATAACTACGTTTTCAATAGTCACAGATTGTACATTATTCGATAGTTAGGTAAACAATTGCGTTTGTAACAATCACAACTTGGATAGTATGCAATGGTTTAAAAATAGTCACAGAATAATTTATCAGAGTCGAGAGGATTTTATAACTATAAAAAATCACGAGCGTATTTATAGAATTCGGAATATTAAGAATGCTATTTTATATAGTTTTTTTCTGGATAAATAATATTTGCAATACGTTAACGTAATTAATAATAATACTTTGTAGTTTACACATAAAAGTTATAATACAGCAACTGTTTATAAACAAAAGTTCAGTGAATGCAATATTTGTATAAGCAATGATACTTAAGACAATCGTACCTCAGGCTAAAGTTTGTGAATACCTTTACAATGATTGATTCGCTATACCATGAGAACTATATAGAGGAAACAATACAGCTCATCTCCGACTCTTTCATTCATACGGTATGGTTCAATGCAGCCAGAAGTGTGCTAACTGAAGAGATTGTGGTGTTACAACCAGAAGTGTACTAACTGAAGAGATTGTGATGTTACAGCCAGAAGTGTGCTAACTGAAGAGATTGTGATGTTACAGCCAGAAGTGTGCTAACTGAAGAGATTGTGATATTACAGCCAGAAGTGTGCTAACTGAAGAGATTGTGGTGTTACAGCCAGAAGTGTGCTAACTGAAGAGAGTATGATGCTACAACCAGAAGTGTGCTAACTGAAGATAGTATGATGCTACAGCCAGAAATGTGCTAACTAAGTGTTACTAACTATAACTAAAGATATATAACTAGTTGATTCGGTTAGATATCCATCTGTACAAATAACCAAAACCAGCAGATAGATAGATATTAACAAGTAGGTGGCACCATAACAGATGGACAGATGAAGTAATACACAGACAAGTAAACAGAAAAATAGCCAGCTATGTTGATAAATGAATAGGTAGAGAATCAGACAGATAAATTACACGTTTTAGTTGAATTAAATGATAGAGGCACAGATGAACTGAAGAAGAGAATGTTCTGGTAAATTTCTATGTGACATGTCATTAGACTTTCATTTCGAAAGAACGTTTACAGTTCGATTCACAATTCTTCCGAGTTAAAGGAAGCGTCATCAATCTTATTCAGATTTCGTTCCAGAAAAATTCATAGGAGTTTTCGTAAAATGATAAAATCATTTTAACAAGGAACTACGCCCGTTTTTTGTAGTTTCACGATGAGCGTTTAAAGCTGGTTTAAGCTTACAAAATTGTCTAATTGGTTTTTAATTCGACTGGGTGTGTTTCCTATGATGAACAAGGACATGCGAGTGACGTAAATGATCAAATTACATTGATAATTTTTGTCAGAATTTAAATAATTTATAGATGGAGAAACAAATGAGTGATATAAGAAGTGTATTATTCAAGATGCTAGTGAATAATAAAATACTCTCGTACCAGCAACGTAAGTTTTACACGACTACCTTTATGTTCGTGTTTGTTAAATTAACGTTTTTTTTTCTCACCAGGGGCGCAGGAAAGGCTGAGAAAATGTGATTTATGAAGGTTCTCAGTAAACTTTTTTCAGTTAACATTATATCTCATATTTTTCATCAACGTACGTTTCGAAGTATATGTTTTACAAATAATGATAAACATTTAGAAGTGTTTAGATTGACATAATTACTCAAGTGATGCATTTCTTGAGGTACTACCGACACGTACTTATTCGGTTCTTAGTTTCTTAAGTATTTTTCTATTTAGCTTACTAAAGTTGGTTGTCATCTTTTACATTTATTCTTTGTAACAATTTGTGCACTTATACAATCAGTTTCTTCTACCTCCGTCCCTCCGTGGGTGGGCGGTAAGTTTATGGATATACAACCCTATAATACGGTGCTCAATTCCCCGCGATGAGCAGAGTACGTATAGCCCCTTGTGTGGCTTTGTGTTGAAACAAACAAAACCTTCTTATTATTGATAATATTGTACAACACTGGTATGTCACTGATTTTGTAAACATATTATTAATAATATTGTACAACACTGGTATGTCACTGATTTAGTAAACATATTATTAATAATATTGTACAACACTGATTTAGTAAACATATTATTAATAATATTGTACAACACTGGTATGTCACTGATTTAGTAAACATATTATTAATAATATTGTACAATACTGGTATGTCACTGATTTAGTAAACATATTATTAATAATATTGTACAACACTGGTATGTCACTGATTTAGTAAACATATTATTAATAATATTGTACAACACTGGTATGTCACTGATTTTGTAAACATTTTCGTTTATTCTGTCAATTTTGAACGATTACTTTTTTCTGTAAGTTAATTACATTTAAAGTAAATTAAATTACAAACATTCCTGCCAATAATAAACTACTGGTGGTGTAGACTTATTTCATATGTTTTTAAATATCTCCTTGTAATCAAACACTCTTAACAATGAAAAATAAAATATGGACAGATCCTTAAAAACCTATATTTGTGAATGACGACATGATGAACAACCGAATGATAAAACATAATGAATAATGAATCAGTGGAGAAAAACTATAATTTCTATTATCTATATTATACTATTATTATTTATATTATTAACCATAAGTGGTTAAAACACAAAACAATTAAAACCTTCATAACGTATTCATGTCCAATAATAAATAAACGAATGAAATATTGCTGTGTGCACTTTTGAGCAATACGAGCTTTCTCACCTCAAACAGTCAACTTCAGTGTGTAATAGGAGAGAGATTATTGGGATTACGGCCTAACATATCGCTAATAGCAAGGGTGCCCAACTGATAAAACAACATATTCTAATCTTTATAAGTAAGATCGGTTTATTAAATTAGATATATTCGTCACTGGGTTAATTCTGAGGTCTCTTTTATGCAGGAAGCTTGCTTTGATCAAAAGTGTATATAACATTAGGCAGAAAAACAGCGAAGAAACTCTGGAGAATGGTAATAATAGTGTATAAAACTGGAAAATTGTAATAATAGTGAATAAAACTGGATAATGGTAATAATAGTGAATAAAACTGTAAAGTGGTAATAATAGTGGGTAAAACTGGAAAATGGTAATAATAGTGAATAAAACTGTAAAGTGGTAATAATAGTGAATAAAACTAGAAAATGGTAATAATAGTGAATAAAACTGGAAAATGGTAGTAATAGTGAATAAAACTGGAAAATGGTAATAATAGTAAATAAAACTGTAAAGTGGTAATAATAGCGAATAAAACAGGACAATGGTAATAATAGTGAATAAAACTGGAAAATGGTAATAATAGTGAATAAAACTGGAAAATGGTAATAATAGTGAATAAAACTGGAAAATTTTAATAATAGTGAATAAAGTGGAGAGTTGTTTGTTTGTTTGTATTTATGCACAAAGCTACACAATGGGCTATCTGTGCTCCGCCCACCTCCGGTATCGAAACCCGGTTTCTAGTGTTGTGTGTCCGCACATAACTAATTAATAATTAGGCTTAGTCGTGATAAAGAAAACTAACAGCTAAATTTACTTACACCACTAGTGTTTACTAGCTTGATCAGGGCCATCGATATGATATTTTTGTGTGTATGTGTTAGAATATAACCACATATCTATCGAATCGGTTTGAATTTAAAATAAAATATTGTGAATCATTACATATCTTACTAATTTACTTGAAGTTCGTACAAGCACACTTGGCTATGACTTGTAAACTGAAAATATTAAACAACATTCAGTAGATTTCATTATTAAAAAAAAAAAGTTTTCTCTTGTACCCCAAGTACTAGGCGGTAAGTTTGTGGATTTAAAAATCAGGTATTGATACCTGTTCGAATTATCACAACATCGAGTTAACTCAGACCATAAAAATATTCAACTGGTTTTTCATACTGTAGTAGAATTCACATTATGTTAATATTTAATTATTTTACTTATTGGCACCATATAACAGATTCAAACAACGACAACAAACAAAACTGGTTACGTTTGATCTGTGACAACCTTCAGGTCCTTTCAACTCTGACAACATTCAGATAGTTTGATTTCTAACAACGCTCAGAAAGTTTTTATCTGTGGAAACGTTCAGAAAATTGATTTGTGGCAATGTTCAGGTTGTTTGATCTCTGACAACGTTCAAAACGATTGAGTTGTGGCAATGTTCAGGTTGTTTGATCTCTGACAACGTTCAGAACGATTGATTTGTGGCAATGTTCAGGTTGTTTGATCTCTGACAACGTTCAGAACGATTGAGTTGTGGCAATGTTCAGATTGTTTGATCTCTGACAACGTTCAGAACGATTGAGTTGTGGCAATGTTCAGGTTGTTTGATCTCTGACAACGTTCAGTTTGTTTTATTCCCTGATAACATTCAAGTTCTTTGTTTATCGTACGTTTTGATCTGTGACAACTTTAGTTATTTCTGTAGAAGAGAACAAAAAAAAAGCATCTTGACGTTAACCCCTTACGTTGTTACTTTGTCTCCTCGTTGATCGTCTCACTAATTTATCGAACTGTTTGCCGTATTTGTTCCAAATCAAGAAATAAAGCAGTTGAATTACTTCTAAAACATTGAGAAAAGATGTTGTTGTATTTCTAATATAATGAGCCGTCCTGTTTTTCTTCGTAATATTTTCAAATGAAACTGTTTCTAGGCTTTAAGTGAAATTTCATAAGACACACACACACACACACACATATATATATATATATATATACTAGCTGAAATTAGGTTATTCACAGTAATTACGACACAAATCGAGTTTTTCAACTGATGACAACATATCTTGAAAAAAAGAAAACAACGTGATTTTTTAAATGAAACCGATCATTCAGGATCTCATCAGCAACGATCTTGCTTAACTAGGCTTCACAATCAAATATTTTAGTAGCAACGATCTTGCTGAATTAGGCTTCACAACTAAATATTTTAGTAGCAACAGCGTTTCATAATTATAACACGTAATACATGCTCGAAAGTACAAGTGTAAAAGGAATCTTTTATTTCCCAACTAGTGAATCTAACATGCATCAGATATAGGAAGATGTATCGAATGCCAAAGTTTATTGCATTCTTATTATACAGAATATTAACAGATCAACCTAAGGTAGCGATTCGGTTACTCCGAAGATCGAAAGCAAGCTTTCGTAAACCCAACTAGGCTTAACTAGCGTCAAACATAGGCTTAACTAGGGTTTACAGATCCTTTCATCTGTTTCCAGTTTCTTTGTGACATTGGGATATTTCTGGTTTTAACTTCTCCGAGTTTGTTTTGCTTCTATTTCCATCTGTCTTTCAATCCCGAAAACTTTATTTTTTCTTTCTATTTTTCGCGCTTCTTTGCTATTACTTCAATTTTTGAATTACACACTTGCTGGAGAAAAGCTGATGAAAACGTTGAATTTTGTATTCATTGTAGAATTAATCTGATAACTTTTTGTGTGCTAAGTATTGAAGACTATGAAAAGAAAAGAAAATTAATTTCTAAGCTCTTAACTCTACGTTCGTACCATGTTTTTTTTTCTACCCAAAAAATTTTGTAAAGAATCTCATAAATAGATGGAAGCACTCAGGACTTTGTTGTTCCTGGTAGCTACCCAAAACTGCCGGTATAGTATAAACCTGGTTTCTCCCATTTCTATCCTATTTGAGCTGAGAGCAACAACACCCCACGATACTAAACCAAAGTATGTTTTCCCGGATTAACTATCTCTCTATTATTTATCATTTTCATTGATATTACCCAATCAATGATTTTTTTAATTTATAGGAAGATATTTCAATAAAACAATAATTTTACTTTTTTAAGCATGTGTTTTTTTAAATAAAGCGATATCAAGCATCAATATCTGATATTTTCTATTATTCCTTTTTTAACACTATCAAAACAAAATATGAACAATATTCCTTTATTCACACTACCAAAAATGTAATATGAACAATATTCCTTTGTTCACACTACCAAAAACATAATATGGAATTTTGTTCATATTATGTTTTTGGTAGTGTTGATGAAGGAATTTTGTTCATATTATGTTTTTGGTAGTGTTGATGAAGGAATTTTGTTCATATTATGTTTTTGGTAGTGTTGATGAAGGAATGTTGTTCATATTATGTTTTTGGTAGTGTTGATGAAGGAATTTTGTTCATATTATATTTTTGGTAGTGTTGATGAAGGAATTTTGTTCATATTATGTTTTTGGTAGTGTTGATGAAGGAATTTTGTTCATATTATGTTTTTGGTAGTGTGAATAAAGGAATATTGTTGATATTATGTTTTTGGTAGTGTTAATAAAGGAATATTGTTCATATTATGTTTTTGGTAGAGTTAATAAAGGAATATTGTTCATATTATGTTTTTGGTAGTGTTAATAAAGGAATATTGTTCTTTATCAACACTACCAAAAACATAATATGAACAAAATTCCTTTATGAACAACATTCCTTTAATAATACTACCAGAACACAATATGAACAACATTCCTTTATTAATACTACCAGAACGTAATATGAACAACATTCCTTTATTAATACTACCAGAACGTAATATGAACAACATTCCTTTATTAATACTACCAGAACGTAATATGAACAACGTTCCTTTATTAATACTACCAGAACGTAATATGAACAACATTCCCTTATTAATACTACCAGAACATAATATGAACAGCATTCCTTTATTAAAACTACCAGAACATAATATGAACAACATTCCTTTATTAAAACTACCAGCATAATATGAACAACATTCCTTTATTAAAACTACCAGAACATAATATGAACAACATTCCTTTATTCACACTACCAGAACATAATATGAACAACATTCCTTTATTCACACTACCAGAAGATAATATGAACAACATTCCTTTATTCACACTACTAGAACATAATATGAACAACATTCCTTTATTCACACTACCAGAACATAATATGAACAACATTCCTTTATTCACACTACCAGAACATAATATGAACAACATTCCTTTATTAACACTACCAGAACATAATATGAACAACATTCCTTTATTAACACTACCAGAACATAATATGAACAACATTCCTTTATTAACACTACCAGAACATAATATGAACAACATTCCTTTATTAACACTAAATAATAACAATATATGAACAAAATATGAACAATATTCTATGGAATCGTTCACAAGATATTTACTTGAAGTTTGTTTGTTTGTAATTAAGCACAAAGGTACACAATGGGCTATCTACAATTACAAAAACTATCTACAAAACTACAACTACACGTTAACATAAGCTACAACTACACGTTAACATAAACTACAACTACCGTTAACATAAACTACAACTACACGTTAACATAAACTACAACTACACGTTAACATAAACTACAATTACACATTAACATAAACTACAATTACACATTAACACAAGCTACAATTACACATTAACACAAGCTACAAGTTAACATAAGCTACAATTACAAATTAACATAGGTTACAACTATCCACTATCAGAATTCGTTCTGAAGTATTTCAAATGGAAGCTGTTCTTTCAATATGAACTTGAGAACAATACTTCCTTGTTCAACACATTCGTTTCAACAACAGTATATTATCAGATGAAGAAGTCAGAGGAAAAATCGAAACTTGTTACATGTTGCCAGGAGCGCGTGCTTGGTGTCGGTATACACGTGACCTTAGCCGAACATCCATATTGTACAACAAAATACCATTGACGTTTACAGTGTAAAATACAATATACATTATTTAAGTGAGTTGTTGCTGCAACAACATTTTTCTTCCTGAAAGTTTATTCTCGAACAAGGACGACAACACAAAACTAGCGGTTAATAGGAAACAGTTTTTAATAGTATTGTGTCGTGAGGTTTTAATTCCGAAAGTAAGTTAATGAGTACGATGTGGGTTAAATATCAGTTGATATAAATGTACCCTTCTCCTCACTCACACAAAGATATCTTAAATATATCACTGAACTAAAAACATTAGGGAGGGAGGAATAGTAAACTGATATTAAAATGTAAATAGCTACAATCTCCCAGTGTTTTTATGAGTGTGGTAAGAAATATAAAGGACAAGAAAACCAAAGTCATATACGTAGAGGTGAATTTGAGAAATCCCCCTTAATATTTCATCTATCTAATGCGACGCCAAGGGAAGGCGAGAGGTAGCCGACGCCAAGCCTAAAGTTTGTCTGTCTCTCCTAAAATTTGAACTATAAAAAGTTTATTAAATGCTAAATCTCCCAGAATTGAATGTGTTCAGTCACTAGACGACCCCTACACAAGGTAAACCCACCTCCAAACTCTGGTCAGCTCTAAGAGCTTAATTTCTCTTCCATATGCGTCAGTCCTTTACTTATCCCTAAAAAAAAGCTTTGCCCTTAAGCACGCACCTTTGTCCCCCACTGTCAGAATCCTGAAGTCGGCACCGGATGTCATCACTCGGAATCAGTTCATAAGATACTTCGGGGAACTACCCCCCCCCCAAAAAAAAGTTGCTTAGAAGTGATAGAAATACTTAAATCATGTGATTTCTGACAAAACGGTGACATTTGCCCTAGCCACATCAACAGAATTTGGCTGAGTTTATTCACTTAGCTTTTGTTTCTACACTTGACCTCCTCATTAAGTCATAAACCTGTTGGCAGTTTCACTGCAGTCATGTTTATTATAAACCCTTGCGTCTTTATGTTTGTATCATACCCGAAGAAGGCAGACAATATTTTGGAGAGACACTTAGTGTGTTCTCTTCATAACATTTTTCATTATACTTACAAATCGTTGTTGGTCAATTTACTATTGTAGTAGCATAATCTGCTTCCGTGTACGAGCTTTGCCAGAATAATACTTAACAACAAAATAGCTTAAACTCAGATTATAGCGACCGATACGATCACATAAATCTAATTATGAATTATTTATGGTTATTATTATTAGATACTAATTCGTTTGTATCCTTTGTTTCCATTGTTAATCAGTTGCCGGCTTCAGGAAAGCCTTGAGAGGGACTGTTTGTAGTCGGGATTCGATACTGGGCCATCTTGTTAAAAAAGACTGGTGAGGCATAAGCGTTTATCTTACATTGAGTTCAGGTCATGACCTATTATTGGACCACTTGAACCCGTATTACTAAATTTGATCATCTTGTTAAAAAAGGCTGGTGAGGCATAAGCGTTTATCTTACATTGAGTTCAGGTCATGACCTATTATTGGACCACTTGAACCTGTATTACTAAATTTGATCATCTTGTTAAAAAAGGCTAATGAGGCATAAGCGTTTATCTTACATTGAGTTCAGGTCATGACCTATTATTGGACCACTTGAACCTGTATTACTAAATTTGATCATCTTGTTAAAAAAGGCTGGTGAGGCATAAGCGTTTATCTTACATTGAGTTCAGGTCATGACCTATTATTGGACCACTTGAATCTGTATTACTAAATTTGACATTATATTGTGTCGGTAGTTTTGACTATAATATAGATTACTTTTACAAATAAAGTCTCATTCACAACAAAACATACACAGAAAGAGATTCCCATTTTAAGGAGAAACATTTGGTGTTGTACTTAGAGCTTTTGCCTAAAGTTACACGACGGCTATCTGCGCATAGCCGTTCCTAATTTTGACTTGATTGACTAAAAGGAAAGCAGCTAGTCAACAACACCCACCGCTAATTCTTGGACTACTCTTGTCTGTCCGAATAATGGCAATTAACGATCATTCTTATATCGCACCCACGGTTCCATATAGACACGAACCATGAACCTAAACCTTCACAGTCCGGATAGCTAACTATAGAGTTACATTTGAAAAATCCCTATAATGGTTTTATATATACATTGTGTCTCTCTACACGAGTCCTCTGGTGGAAAGTTTACGAACTTACAACGCTAATATCTGGATTTCAATTCTCGGCGGTGGACAGAGCGCAGGTAAACCATTTTGTGGCTTAACGCAATAAAAACTCTACAGATAATATACGGTCGGCAATGAAAAACTTGTGTAATGATGTAAAGAGCACGTTACGTACGTTTCTTGTTTTTTTTAGTCGTTTTTAGCGTGAAGAAAGGAACAGCGCTTAAAGAAAAACTAAACAATAGGATTTTGCAAGTTTCGTTAAAGAAGCTGAACGTATCGTGTTGAGACAGACCACGCTATGTCACAACATAGTTCTTTTTGTCAGCGTAATAACTAACTTAAGAACACGAAGTGAGAAATAACAATGTTTTATTGCTTATATCTTGACTAACCCTATATTCTCCAATAGATTTGTCCAAAAAATGGGAGTGTTTTCACTATCTAACAAGTTGCTGTCATTCCATGAACTCAATGGGTGTTTAACTTAGATAATGTAGTTAATGTGTGTGTTTAACTTAGATAATGTAGTTAATGTGTGTGTGTGTTTAACTTAGATAATGTAGTTAATGTGTGTGTTTAACTTAGATAATGTAGTTAATGTGTGTGTTTAACTTAGATAATGTAGTTAATGTGTGTGTGTTTAACTTAGATAATGTAGTTAATGTGTGTGTGTTTAACTTAAATGATGTAGTTAATGTGTGTGTGTTTAACTTAAATGATGTAGTTAATGTGTGTGTGTTTAACTTAAAATGATGTAGTTAATGTGTGTGTGTTTAACTTAGATGATGT
>NW_013670404.1:0-19994 GCF_000517525.1 Limulus polyphemus
GTTTATTTTGTTGTTCGAGCTGCCATTGTTGCAGGTTTTCTTGCAACTGTTGTTGTCTCTCTTCTTGTTTCTTTTACTGTTCTTGTATTGTTTCCATTAAGTCTGCTAGGTTGTAGTTCGATTTGCCGCTTCTCGTTTCCATTTTCTTTTTATCCCACTTTCTGACACCAATTTGTTACGTCTCCGTTTGTTAATTAACTTTCCGTAACTTCGTTCCGACGAAACTTTAGCGACACAAGTCCTTACTTAATAAAACTGGTTTATTCTTTCCGAATACAACTTTACGATACACTTATTTTCAACAGTCGCTCTATAACAAACGCTATATCAACGAACGTCAACAATACTTCTGACTGCAGTTCAATTACTCACTATCTACACACACATTATTCTGTCACGTTGTCACCCTCTTTTATATACCAGACTACCCTATATCTAGTAAATGCTAGAGCATTCGCCAAGGTACAGGATAGTTCTAGAAAGCAGAGGGCGTGAGAATAGTCACGTGATCTCGCTGACGCAACAGAGGGAAAAAATAATCCGTTTTCGTTACGTGAATTTAAAAGAACTCTCCCAAAGAAAGAATAACATCACAACAATAGTATTACTATTAGCGTCAAAGTCTAAAGTAGTTGAACAATAAAAATGCTGAAAAAACACGTTTACCAACTTTTTCAACAGAGAACAAACTAAGTTCTACCATTAGCTTAGTCTACAAATTTTATAGACCATAGGCCTACGACAGCTAGGCCTAACATGTTAAGTTATATAGGCTATACCGTATATTCTCTTACCAAAACATTTCTTTCAAGATCCCACTCTCATTTTTTCATAAGAAGGTAGAACATATCCTGTATATTTTTTCTTGACACGCGCCTGTAAGTATTTGTACTATGCAAAGGTCGAAAGACATAGCTTCTTTTTTTTTTTTCTGGACGGTCTAGTGTGAAGTTTCCTGTAGTTAATCGAAACACTAACTAAAGTCGGAGCTTAAACGAAAAGCCTTCACATAGACCTTTTCTGACTTTGAGGCTACTACAGTTTTTTGTATTGCAGATTTTGATTGGCTACTGTCGAACGGCCTCTATATGCCAGTTAATTATGTTATTGTAACAAAATTGCATGCATTTTGATGTGACATTCAGTTCAGTATCGGTTACTACGGTCAGGAATAAAAAATATCAGTTTTTTTCTAGATTTTTATGGGCTTTAATTCCATCTCTTGTCAATTTCTTCAAACTTAATCTACAGAATAGTTTTTTGTTTTTGAGACTGTCACATTCCTCCAACTTTAAAGTAGGTCTTATAGGCCTATTAAAGGCTGTGCTAGGGCTAATATGGGAGGAGGACACCACGGGATTCGCGTAAATGGCCATCGAAGAAAATTCAGAGTAAGTAAAGGTGAAATTAAAATAAAAATTTGAAAAATTTAACTTCAAAAATGTTTCATATTCCTAAGGCTACGAAAAACTAAACACAAACGTAATTATCAATTAACAGAAAATAAAGTTAAAACTCAAAGACAGACGCATTACTTCTTGAATCACAAGAAATAAACAGTATACGTTTTTTTTTAATTGAGTGACTTAAGGTTTGATTAAATATTAAAAGGATTGGCTATCTATTTTTTTTTCTGATACAATCATAATTCCTCTTGAGCTTAATAGTTAGCGTGCAGAGCTGTCGACGAAAAAGGTTTAAAATTCGAGCCGCGATATGCCGCTGAACCACTTCGCACATTCAGTAATGACATTATTATTATTATTACTGTGCCAATCATCTCACTATTTTGTAAAGACTATTCGTATTTACGATGGTAGCTTAGAGGTCTTTTGTGTCTCATAAATGCTCTTCGAGTTGAAAATGTCAGATGCTTATATCACAGGCCTGCGAATTTAAACTTCATAAAAGTTGTTTTGGTTTTAATAACGGATTTTACATAATTCAGCTATGCAAATTTTGAAAATAATATTTATTTATTTTTTTCTATCACGTAAGTATTTTTTACAAATCGGGAAGAAAAATACTCTTACTTAGATCAAATTCACCACAAATATAACAAAATATGTTTGGGTCATTTACACAACCTCTTGTTGCCATAGCGACGAATAAATGATATTGAAAAGAGAAAAAAAATAATATCAAAGTTTTAAACTTTTACTGTGTATGTTCTCACACCATTCGTTAATTGTTTATTTTTCGTAAAATTGTCGGTCATTTAACAAAAAGAACCTCTGATGAAATCTAAAATATATAAAACAAAAATATAACATTTAAAAAATATCATAGGCGTGTTTCTTTTTCTTATTCATTTTTTGTTCGGATGGAGCGTTTATAACATCATCATTTTCCACATCACTAAAAAAATAATATATTAAATATTTTAATGATTATTTTGCTCGAATTATAAAACGAGTTTTTTATGAAGAAAACGTACGGAATAAATGCTTCACGTGATTGGTTGTTGAGTGTTTTGCATTCCCTATGTTTTGTTGTCATGGTTAGTTAGCCTGGAGTATGTTTGTAGGAATGTTCCATCTTCGTGATGTTCGAGCTGTGCCGGTTATTTCACAGCCCAGTGGTCATTGTAATCACAACTCTTAGAAAATGGAAACTACTAAAATTCCCTGCACTGACGAGGAACGCTATACTCGAGCTTTATGTTCATGTTTTATCGACTTCCAGTCTATGTGTATAGAATTTAAGCCAGGCTATAACATGGATCATATAATTATAGTAGACAACAAAGTATAGTTCTAAATTTTGTAATCCTACCGATAAAAAAAACAAAAAAACTCACAACAGGTGTCAGCTGTCTTCCAGTCATCATAAGTTACATCTGCATTCTCGTCAATTTTATAGATACAACGTGATGCTTTATCAATAATCTCTAGTAAAAAGAGAAAAAAAGGGAGCCACTGACAGAAATACTGATCACCAAAATGTCGACTTTTTAGAAGACTTCTGAAATTAGTTTCGTACCGAATGGGAAGAGAAGGAATGATGATTCGGAAGTACAAATCCATATTCAACAAAAACCTATGATACACAGAGAGAGATAGAACATCAAAACGAGGACTTTACTTTCAAATTCATTGAATGTGCAAATAAACCCAAACGTGTAGTGCACAAAAATCCCCAAATCAATCCTATTAGAACAAACGTATGTGAAAAAATCAACTAATAACATTACTGACACAATATGCTGAAGACTAGTCGTTGAAATTTGTTGTTACGAGTACATGACTTGTTTTCAGTCCCTGCGGTGGGCATAGCACAGATAGCCCGTTGTGCAACTTTGTTCTTAACCCTAAACAAACTGTTCATATACCTTCTAGTTTATTTTGGGCTACGTACAAACAAACACTTGAAGTATTAACTAATTAAACATTTCTAAGAAATCTCTTTGTTTCTCTCTTTAACTGCTATTTCCTGTGAATCAATTCATTTATATAGCCAAAGTCAAAGCAAAAAAAAAAAAAAGACATCTAGTTACTTTGATTCTTGGTATCTTCGTGAGCGAGAACATTAGTGGGACAACTATTGTGTAAAATGTCTTAAAGTTCAGTGTTCTTTTCGACTTACATTAAACCCGTCTTTAATATATTACTACAGGATGGGAGAGTGGAATAAGGTGGTAAAACAGTCCTTTTTGTATACCACCAGCTTTGACATACTGTTTGCCATTATCGTCCACGTGACCTCGTGCACAACACCCTCACGGTGGGATTGTGAATGATGAAAGTACAACTTTACTTTGTGGTTTTTTTCAACAACTTTGATAGAAGGTATGTACGTTGCATTTTTTTTGTTGTTGTTGTTATTACAAGATAGATATTTTAGGGAATTTGATTTTAAAAATTCTAAACAGCTGAATCTGCCGTAAAAAAAAACACAGTTCAAGTTCACCGATTAGTGGCTAAAGAGAAGACGCCGTGGGCTTCTAAAATATTCACAGTCAATGCCACATAATTAGAAGTGATAGACTACAGGGAAGGCAGCTAGTCAATACCACCTACCGGCAAATATTGGACTATAATTAGAAGTGATAGACTACAGGGAAGGCAGCTAGTCAATACCACCTACCGGCAAATATTGGGCTATAATTAGAAGTGATAGACTACAGTGAAGGCAGCTAGTCAATACCACCTACCGGCAAATCTTGGACTATAATTAGAAGTGATAGACTACAGGGAAGGCAGCTAGTCAATACCACCTACCGGCAAATCTTGGACTATAATTAGAAGTGATAGACTACAGGAAAGGCAGCTAGTCAATACCACCTACCGGCAAATCTTGGACTATAATTAGAAGTGATAGACTACAGGGAAGGCAGCTAGTCAATACCACCTACCGGCAAATATTGGACAACTATAATCGAATTGTGGTAATGACCGTCACGCTATAACGCCTTCACGACTGTAAGGGGCGAGCATGTTCGGTGATGGTGTTCGAACCCAGGATTCACGGATTGCGAGTCGAGTGGTCTAACCGCCAGACCCATGAGTGAATGAACCTTTTCATCGGTTAGTTGAGAATTAATATAAAATGTTTTGTTTGACCAGTATCAACCAGCAAGCAGACTTTGATGTGTTTAATTTTTTACAAACCAATAATAGTATAATGGTTAACATATCGAATTTAGATCCGAGAGTTTTGGGACGTGATGCATCCTTTACTGCCCTAAGGCAAGCCCTGGAAGCTCTTTGGTTCTGGATTAAGTTTTATGCATTCTCTTGCTTTTCCTTGGAGTAATTTACCTAATTTTGATGCATTTTTACTGAGATATATTGAAAAGTGGGGTCCGGGTTCCCAGTTTCCTACGCCACTAAGGTGCTTTGTAAGAGTGATGGTCAATCCCACTGTTCTGTTAAAACTAGCAGTGTAAGCGGCGGGTGGTGCCATCTGGTTGCATTCCCTTTGGTTCTCAATTCAAAATTAAGGTTGTGGCTGAACCATGGGAGTTTCTAATCTAGCCGTCTAGCCCAATATGCGTGTGCAAAAAAAACCAAAATGAAGAATAGAATTGCCTTATTTTTGTCTTAAATTTCCTTAAAAAGTAGATAAAAACGTTCTCTACTTATCATTTGCTGCTGAAATAAATTAAAGTGTAAAAAACGGAATAACTTTATAGTTATCAGAGTTTTCATGGAAATACCATAACCTGGTTTTGGCGCCTTTGGATGATTTTCACAAATGAAGGAAGTTATCGGAAAAAAGAAAGAAAGAGAACTTCCTGTATAACTAAATCGTGGAAAATGCAGATAGAAAATTTTGAAATAGCACATATTTGTCGCCATTTCTTCTTACTGAAATTCATTTTCTGCAGTATTCATGTTTTTGGAAGTAGAAACTTTGACTCAATCTACTTACACATAGTCTGAGGGTTTCCTTGCTTCCCTTCCAGAAAAAATAAATTTGGTATATTTTACAGATCAAAAAGCACAGCAATAGTGACTTTTAAAACTCTCAGAAAGATATATTTCATAATGCAATCAGTGCAGTCAAGGCTATCCTATTGACTGCACCTCTAATTTATGACGTTTTTTTTGCATTCGCCAAAATATACAAACATTTCAAAAACTATTTATACAATTTTTATGAAAATGGGATGTAATATATTTGACCAGAGAATTGTTGATCATGGGGAGATTTTATATTTTATATACAAGTTTAACTGAAAAGAGTCATAAAGATGACACTTATCAGACTGCATGCCTGTAATACAGACGGTTGAATACGTTTTATTAAAACGAATTTTGATATGCAAATCAGCATGTCGCGGTTGGACGTATGAGAACCACGTAATGACATGAGCTAACAAAAGTGAAATTGACAGCAACTGTTCAGTAAAGAGTGACACTCGTAGAAAAAGTTTTAGAAGAGTCCTTTACAAAAGAAACTCAAGCAAAAAAAGACAATTTTATTTGTCATAAGACATTAGTGTTAGGTCTATTACATTTTAAAACACTATATTCTTAATATAGTGCCTTAGGGATTTTCAAGGATTAGAATAGTGTATAATAATAGTATTCCAACCACAATATATATATATATTTGTCATATCCACTCAGTCTAGAACTTTTCAGGCTGATTGGGATACAACAAATAAAGCAGTGGTCGGAACACTATTTATATAAACCGTTTGATACAACAACAGTTGTTATGGTGTGTACCCCTTTTACAAGTTGGCGAAACATTATTACAATTTTACTTGCCATAAGACATTAGTATTAGGCCTATTATATTTTTAAACACTATATATTTAATCAAGTCCCTTAGGGGTTTTCAAGAATTAGAAGAGTGTATTCCAACCACACAATATTTGTCATATCAAATATTTTGAAGGACTTCCATTTTTCATCTTCTGGCCAGTTTTCACCGGTTTTTGCAAGGTTCTTTATATATGGTATCTAGGAGGATTGAAGTAGACGTGATTTGATTGGTGGAATGAGTAATAATGTTACCAACGGTAGCCACAAACTGTTGGTTTTTAGGCCTAAGTTTCTACTTAGTGATGGTTTTATAATACTGATGTAGAAAGATTCTTTGATTTTTCCAGAATTTATCTGTATAGATGTGTCTGTAACTATCCCAGTCTATTTTGTGTCCAGTCAACATGGAATATTCTGCCAGGGTAGAATTTTCTGCTTTCATCAGCCTTGTGTATTTTCATGCTATTTTATTCTTCCCTCAAAGTGTCTTCCAGTTTCTCCTAGTAAGTGTGTTTGTTTATAGGAAGATGGTATTTCATAAATGACATTTTTTATATTTGTCATCAGTTGTTCTTTGCCTAGTTTTAACAATGACAGATCTGAGTGTTCTGTAAGTTTTCCAGCAAACATCAATGTGGAACCTTTTGGCTACAAGTTGGATCTTGTCATTTAGGCATTGCACATAAAGGAGGTAAAAGTCTTGGACTTGTTTTTCTTGTCTGTGCTACCAGTTTGTATTTTAACGTTCTTCAAGCTATTAGTGATCAAACTAGAGGGTGCGGGTACCCGTTCTATTTAAAACAATGTTTGATGTTATGATATGTATATATACCACATGTTTTTCTACTTGCTTTTATTAACACAGTAATTTTCTACGCAGTTTTGGTATAAGCAGGAAACATTGGCCCAAAAAACTATTGAAGTTATTTTGTTCTAATTACCTTTGTATTGTTGTTATTTATAGCAGATAATCTCCACTCTACTCAAGGGGATTTTGTGGTAGATCTGTTTTGAAAGGGTCATTGACTGCAAAATCCTCTGCTGGCCAAGTGGATGTTGTCTGTATGTTACAATTAACAAGTAACGTGGGAAAATGACCAGTCATATGGTGACGCTATCACAATAGAAAAGATGCAAGCTTACTTGAAAGATAGAAGCCTTTATCTTTTTCGGTTATACTTGGTTTTCATCGTGACTAGTTCAGCAGAGATTCATCTTGAGGTGCAAAAAGCTGATGGTCTATTTACTGATCCAGTAGAGATAATCATCTATTTATCTGTGGTTTTGTTGTTTTTAAATAAAGATTGTTTTCCCTCAAACATGTTCATTCTGTTTATTTCACATGCAACTTAAAACTCAGCCAAATTTTCAGATTCGAATAACTCTACAAATTTTTATCTTAATCTTTCCGTTAAATGTATCTCTCTGATACTTGTGCAGAAATAACTTCACCTGAGAATACTATAATAAATGGTGTTCAGTGTTGATGGAGTTTTTATTACATATGTTTTCACCACTGTTAACTTAACAATGCGTCATTTAACAGAAGTTTGATGGTAAGACTGTAATTGAAAATATCTCTCAGTATGAGTTGGTTTCCTGTATTTGGTTGTAGTCTGTTGATGTAAATGTCAAGAAATAACAGGTTGTTGTTGTTGTGTGGAGATAAGGTGTTGCAATAAGGCTAACAAGTTTTCATGACTATACTGCTCGATAACAAATATGTCGTCAATGTAGAGTCTGTAAAAACTGAGTTTCTTTGTTCAAAATCGTCCATGAAAATGTTGCTAAAACTGGAGAGAATGGTGATCCCATTGCATGACCGTCTGTTTGTATATAAAAATGATTGTTATATTGAAAGTGTGTGGACTGTAGACAAATTGTGTTTAGTTCAATAATACCTTCTATCTTCATGTAGTTGATGTGTGTAATAGAATTATCATTTAATAGTCATTGTTGGGTGATGAAGATGGTTTCTGCAGTTGGGACATTAATGAACAGGTCTTTGACATGAAAAATGGCGAGGACGTCCTGGAAATTTATATTTAGGGTTCTGATATTCAGTATTACCCACAATAGTGATAGAATAGGTACCAAAAGATAGTTAAGTGATGGCAAGTAAGCTAATAGGTCTGAAATGTATGTCGGGTTTATGGATCTTCTTAGGCAGTCTGTAAAACTGTGGAGGACAGTTGCCACTGGTTTGTAACTTCTTGGCTGTGTCCTCGTTGATTAGTCTCGGTGTTTAGTTTGTTTAACACATTATTGACGAGTCTCTCTGTATTTCCTGTCAATTAATTATTGAGTTTTTTATGCTGGTTGCCGTTTAGTAACTGTCTGATCTTGGTCTTGTAATCATCTAAGACTATTGTGCTGTTTCCTTTATTTGCAAGTACAAATCTAATAGTGTTGTCCTACTTTCGAAGATTCAAGGCACTAAGTTCTTGTTTTGTGATGCTGGATTTTAGCTTCTTGTCGTTTCTGACGATGATAGCATTAGTATGATTTCTATATTGTTCTGCCATATGTTTCGGAAGTTTTTGAGCCGCATATTCTAGGTTGGCTGCTATGTCAACTGTTGGTAGTTTGGTGGTTGAAATGGCAAAGTTCAGGGCCAAGTTAAGTATGTTTTCAGTATCGGTTGAAACTTTGGAACTAAAGTTGTGTACGACAATAATAGTCTTAGGTGCATCCTACGTATTGAGATGTTGGATTTCAGAACTTGCTTCGTTTTTATGTTCTTTCGGTTGATTGTGTAGCGTGTGTTATAAAGGTTAAAGATGTCCAGAACTCTTATTTGTTGCAAATCTATCCTCTGATTTCGAGTGTGGCAGTTGCTACCAATTTTACCTTTGTACGTTCATCATGAATACTCTGCCTGAATCATGTGTAAAATAGTACACATTGGCATTGTTTCGTGAGTAGTGTGATGCCACTAAAAACTGATCACCTTCAGGAAAGATGTTTAACAGTACTTTCCCTTGCAAGATATTCATATGCTCAAATCATAAAAAAATTTGTTCAGAAAGGGGATTTAGAATTTCCAAGGTGGTATATATATATATATATATCCTTTCTTCTTAATGGCATTGGGAAATAAAAGAATATAGATAAACTTGAGATGCCAAGATCATCCAAAAAGAAACCTGCAACTAGTCATACCCCAGTCAAGGTAAGCAAAGTGCGGAGCCTTGTAACACGTGATAGATAATACACAAGTATAAAAGTCAATGACAAAAGTGTCCACATTCCCCAGGCAACAGTATGAAACATAATAAAAATGGATCTCCACCTGGAAAATTCACACAAGTAACGTGTATACAAGTTGCTTCTATGACATATCTGTTCAACCACTGCATACATCAGTCAGCTGGAGAATGAAATAGGCATTCAGGCTATTCCATGTGAAGACGTACAGCTCATGTTACCATCGCAGTGCCTACAGATTTCCATGCGATAGGACTATGGAAATGGGCACTTGGAAACTATCATGCTTGCACATTAGATGGATCATGGAAAATCAACAGGGATTAGGAGTATCCTTTGGGTATGAAATCGTTATGATAGAGCGTTTTCTAATGTAAACTGCAGGGCTATTTTCAGGTCGTACAGTCATCAGATATAGCATGGCTGGACGTGGACATTGACTGTAACGATGTAGTGAGGCTCCAAAATCGTTTTAAAACAACATACTCAACCTCTTTAATGATTATTATCACAAGTTAGTGAAAGCATTAGCTAATAGACACGCTTAATGTCGAACGCCAACTTGAAAAATTGAGTTTTGGATACATTTTCTGTGTGGAAGATATTCATTTCTAAAACACTATTGATACCAATAATAATTTGAAATGAAATAAATAGTATTTTTCTGTGTGATGTTGATACTTAGCAATATTTATAATTGTCAGTTTACCACATAGTAATTTCATAAAACACTGTTAGGTACTAATAGTTATAACTGTTTAACATAAGTATTCCATAAAAACCTGCTGTAACAGTTCTTATTGTTGAACAGGTTATCTTGGTTTATTCCGTAAAAAGAAGAATGCATAGTACACAATACAGTTAACGATATCAAAAGTAATTTATTTTTTCGACTACAAATTATACAAGTTATCTTAACATATGTTTATTTATAAGCCTGTTCACAGAAGACGATAATTCAACAAATTCACTTACACGTTTATTCTCTTGTTCTACAAAACGTATGGAATATCCCTTATTACTTCAATGAAACACAAACTCGATAATAACATCATTGAAGTAACTGGCTGCCAGCAACTGCATACTGGTTAAGTCACGCACTGATTTCTCTTTAATTAAAACACTCAAATAATATCTCATAATTTCAGACTCAATGTAACTTACTGATAGACTCAATATTCGTGAATTTACTGAAACAGACTCGCCAATCAATAATAATTTACTCTAAAGGCAAGCACGTTAGATATGGCTCAAATTATTTTATAAACTTTCAAGAACGTGCCAGTCATTAAACCACGCTCATCATGCTACGTCAAATCTTCTTCTGGCTAACAACAATACAAACGTTTAAATTTTAAATAATGTAGTGTACAACATTGTCCCTTCGTGAGCTCTAACGCTCCTTGAACAATTCTATTACATAATACAACAATGGTACACTAGACTCCCATACCTAACAACAACAATACAAACGTTTAAATTTTAAATAATGTAGTGTATAACATTTTCCCTTCGTGAACTGTTACGTTCCTTGAACAATTCTATTACGTAATAAAAACAATGGCACATTAGACTTCCATACCTAACAATAAGGTAACCTTTTACAAGTAATAACAGTTATTCATAAATATAGACATTAGAACAATATATAACTTATTAAATGTGTGACAAAGTATATTGAAAATTTGGTTAACAAAACAAAATCTTTTTTCACTCTTTTACTGTTGCTGAACTGTCCAATCACAAAATATTTTCTTGATTTTCTGTTCCGTGGTTTATGGTATAAACTCTTGCCTTCTATCAACACTCGCTGTCGAGTAACTGGTAGAATTCTCTTGTGGTAAATGGTGATACTCTAGAAGTTTTCTCGACAGGAATCTCAGATTTTTCAGCAGGTTGACTTACTTCCAACAAAATATTCTCTGGAGCTACCAATTGGCAGTTCTCTCATAAACATATCTCCAAAGACAATCAAAGTAGATGACCTGTGGCTTGGATCACCTTTCTTTGCAAGTCTTACATCACATGTGTTTCCAAATGAAATATATTCTCAATATTCATTCTTCCTCAATGTCTATCACCCTCATATCATGTTGTTTTTAAAAAGCTTCTTATTGTGAGAGTAGCTTCTAACTTCCCTCTTGCAAAACTTTATGGTCATTTCTACTCGTATCAAACCATCCTCATTTTTTATTTCTGTAGGAAGTTTCCTACATTTCATTATCAAATCAGGTCAAACAGTGATGGCTATAGAACCAGTTTTTATCAAAACGTTACAAGGCTTCAGTATTTTTTTTTCCGGTCTTCTCGACGTTATCTTAATCAAATTTATCTTTGTTTATAATTCTTTTTTGAATTTCATATCTCTTTCTTATAATTCCTTCCTTAAATACCTGTCTTTTCCTTTTTTTTATCATCATTCAGTTTTCTTTATATTTTTCATTTGATTCTTCTGTTTTTTTTTTCTCGAGTATTTTTAATTTTTTTTCAAGCCTTTCACCCACTTTCTTTTTGATCCTTTTCCCACTATTTTATCATTTTCAACAACTTTACAATCATGTTTCGAGCACGTGTCGAAATCTTGAAATTCAGTTTGCATTGTATTTTATTATTACTAGAATAATCCAATTTTTGACATCAATGTGGAATGGTTTCTATTGTTGGGCATTATTGTGGATTATTCGGTTAGAAGAGGAGTGCCAAGTTCAGTGGACTTGATAATGAGAGTATTTCATTTCTTCGACTGATAATTCTACAAACTAACTAATCTTTACTGATAGGTCTAAGTTCACAGCATATGCCTATTCAACTGTTTTTACTGATAGGCCTAAGTTCACAGTATATGCCAATACAAGAATTCATTTACTAACTAGTTCTTTCGATGTACAAAAAGTGTGATGTGTTTCCTTATTACTTCATTGAAACTAAGTAACCACAGCACTGAACTAACTCACTGATAGCAACAGACAAATTGACTAAATCATGCATTGGTTATTCTCTAACTGAGTATAAAACTCACTACTTTGAACTCAATATAACTTACTGTTGCGTCAGCGAGGTCACGTGACTAGTATCACGCCACTTCCTTCTCGAACCTTCGTGAATTGTCGGGAGATTACTAGATTGGGGGTAGTCTGGTATATATAAGATGGTCACAACGTGACGGGACAGTGTGTAGGTAATGAATAATTGAACTGCAGTCAGAGAATGTGTAATTGAACTGAGTATTGTCGAGCACGAGAGACCTTCTTTGAGAATTGTAGCGTTGTTATAGAGCGTTGTTATATATTGAAATTAAGTGTATCGGTAAAGTTGTATTCGGAAAGAATAAACCAGTTTTATTAAGAAAGGACTTGTGTCGCTAAAGTTTCGTCGGAACGAAGTTACGGAAAATCAACTAACGACTGGAGGCGTAACATTACACTACACTCAATAATCTACTGTAACAGACTCGCCAAATCAATAATTATCTACTATAGCCTAACATGCGTTTTATACGGCTCAAATTGTTTCCTAAACTTTCAAAAACACTCATGGTTTGCATTCAGTTGCTGCAGAAACACATTTCGCATTCTGGAACAAAGATTGCGCTGTAAGAGTGACAGTAAAATCCCACTATTCTGTCAGACAACAGTAGCCCAAGAGTTAGCAGTGGGTGCTCTAGGTTATCAATTAAAATGTTGGAACGACTATCGCAGATAGGGGGAGATGGTTCTTGTGTAGCTTTGTACAAAAATCTTAAAACATTCACAACATCACACTGCTCAATGTGTTCGTTTTAGCTTGAAATATAGCTTATATAGTGTCATGAAGGCAATATTTATTTTTCAGACAAAAAAAAAAATTCTATGCTGCTTTTGCTTCTGGTGTTTTCAACCTTATGCTAAACGGTTAGGCCATACTCCGAAGTTCAGGCATAGTCGTCCCTAATTTTGAGTTTCTAACTAATACGAGGTCAATAAATGAGCAGCAAACGAAGTCATCTTTCAAAGAACCCTCCTCATAAGTGACTTTCACAAATCCCTATAAAGACGGACTCACTGAGAAAGCTTTCGGATTTTCATTTAGAGATTGATTAACTAAAAATTTTCTTTTCTTCCCAGCTTGTGTGGCCTTTCATGGACTTCGGTTACACCATATTATTCAATGTCCATTCTTAGAGTAATAACCTCATGTTTTGTAAGGAAAAAAATAGGGATTGGATTAGGCTGTCGCGCTCATATTAAGGTAATTGTTGAAACCTTCTTTTGAGACTTCCTTTCGAATTAAATGTTTTGTTTGATTATTTGCCAGAAAGAAAGATGCTGTTGAACAGATAATAATAACAACTACACACTTCAGTGAGTTGTACCTTCAAGTAAAAAACAATCTTTTCATTATTCTCGAAAATCATACCCATGTGTCATAAAGGCCAAATTTATAGTTTAGCACAAGTAGTTTTAGAAGCAGAAAAAAAAGGAAAACAAATATTTTCTAGTGAAATGTTTTGTTTCCAGAATCGAGTACGTAGCATATTTATACCGTCCCACTCTACTTATGAAATCACCGTGACTTCGAACAGCGATATGAAAGAGATAAAACATGCCTTGTTTCTAGTTGAAACGGAAGTGGTGGACAGGAGTGGGGTTAGATAACGGTAGGCATGAAACGTGAGGGGCTTTGACAGAAAACAAATCATTCGGGGGGGGGGGGGGTTCTCGATCCATTTTCTAACCAGAGAGAAGGCATACTTGTCTGATAATATCGAATTGCACCAAACATCAATTTAAACTAAATAAATAGAGACTCTCTGCTATTAGAGAATGAAGTACTGATGCTCCCAGACTCAGGCTTATAGCTGTGCTATAAATAAATAAATCGATTTTGTTAGTGCATAGAGTGCACTGTGATTGCATTGGGTAGAGTTTATTGTGCTGATATTCAGCGCTTACGTATCTCAGCGAATTTCTTAAAAAGTTCGATTTTCTCAGTTTGTTCGGCACGCGGTATTGATACTTTTACATGTGGTCGTGTTCACGACAGTTACACTAAGTATCTCAGTGTGTCTAAAGACTACAGTACAATGTTACGAAACATCTGTTGGCTTAAAAGTCTGACGAAAAGTCTTATTTAAGAATTACCAGTGGAGGAATATGTAATATTGAAAATACAAGAATAGTTTAAGACCGATTTGTATAAAAACGAAAAATTGGTGGTTTTTAAAGTCAATATTTATCCCACTTCCACAACAACAACAAATT
This sequence comes from Limulus polyphemus, assembly GCF_000517525.1. Taxonomy (NCBI): domain Eukaryota; kingdom Metazoa; phylum Arthropoda; class Merostomata; order Xiphosura; family Limulidae; genus Limulus; species Limulus polyphemus. Next base: position 14,663 of record NW_013670404.1, read on the forward strand.
TATTGTTTTTGTTTTTTTGACGGTACTTAATGATTGTAGTAGTTGTGCAAGAATTAGTCAGAAATACAATAAAAATATATTGGCTTACCAAATGGACTCTGCTAACTTTTGAAAATATATTACGTTGAATCGAGGATCGTCAGTCTACGTCACGTTCATTTTATTTAAATATTGCTTTTGAACGTGATAGGTGAAATATATCGAAATAGATAATTTTAGGCTTGCTTGTTTTAGGCCTACTGTGGCGTTACTTGTAACCGGTAATGTAGATAGTTTACATTTTAAACACGCGCATTTGAAAAATAATAATAAAGATACACTTTAATACCAGTGCTTAATTTTCTTCGGATTTCAGATCCGGAATCCGTTTTGGATATTTTTTTATTTCAAAGCGGAAACTATAATTAATTTTAAGAATGTCTTGGTTGTGTTAGGAATCGATATTTCACTGACGTATTAAACTACATTACTTTCTTCCAACTCCATCGCAAATTGCCGCCTCAACAACGTTTAAGTTATTTTCGAAAACTCGAAATTCCCTCAATCCATCAGCAGGAATTCGTTACCTTTTGTTTTTTTGTCTAAATTAAGCACTGATATATATACTAATATTAAAAGCTCGTTTCAAGAAGAAGAAAAAACGATATAATGTAAACTGTGATATTTTTTTCTAAATTTTTTTGTCCGTTTCGTAGTTCAGTGGTCAGTTTCTCGTATTTTTATGATACAACCAAAGTTTAACATACGTGTATTATAATTCGTTTGAGAAAGAGATTATATATATATACATATAATATTAACAAAACCATTATTGAGGGAAACTGAATATAAAAGTTACAGAAAACTGAAGAAAAATATGAATTATAATGTAAGTTTGACGCTAGCAAAGAAATATAAACTGACAGGGATAGGGTAGACTAAGGAATCAATATTTTATTTTTTTTACAAGCATATCTTAATATTTTCAGTGCTGATTAACGAGCGTTCCCTAATTGTGCAAGTGAAATGAACAGATGTTGAGAATTTTAATTTAAGAAACGGAGATAGGAAGTGTAAAGTTAAAAAGGAGAAAGTTCACCATGGACTTCGAAAAAAAAAAAGAAGGCAAATATATCATGTAATATTGTTTTGTACATAAGTTTCCACATTTTGTACCAAGCACATTGAGTTTGTAGTCTTTATAAAGTTAGCAAGAGACTTAATATAAACATTCACTAGCCAATATTACGTTCGTAAGGATAACCTGCGACTATTGCTTCGTTGTTGAACGTTTTCTCCCAAAATCACACAATGGCTGGGCGGTAGGAAAAAAAATCGATTCCACCACTTGGCCACTTACCCTGAGTTTGTAAGGAACTCAACAACCGTTCTCTGTACCTCCCTGACTAGCGGTAGTGGACTCTCCTTTACTGAGTAATACCGCGCTGGTTGCTACAGACGCCAGTTTAAGCCTAAATATTTTACTCGGACGAAGCAAGAGAACTGTGGAGAGATTTCAAATATTCCTACTTTTGGACTTTAGTTTTTTATGCATTAAACAAAATACTTATTCATATCAGGTAAGATTTTATATATAACTTATAAGCTTAGGATTTCTGGATTAATGTAGTATTTTATCTGATTTTTTAAAATAAATATTTAATTCTATAAGGAGATTTCGTTTTAAGGAAACATAAAATTAATAATCTTGCCATTTTGGACGAACTTTAACTATTGAAAACGACACAGTATTTTGATTGAGTTTTATACTGAGAATTGATATTGTAAATTTATATTATTATAGTTGAATAACATGGATAATTTGGCTTTTACCCCAGGTAGGGTAAGAGGTTTCGTGGATCTCTAAGCCTTCCATCTAATTCATAAGTGTCATCTATAAGTTCATTATCATTAAATTCTGATTGAAAAACTGACACAGTAATTAATATAGATAATTTAACACACTGTTCTAACTAGATGTATGCAAAATCCTGAAACAAAAACTTATAGCAAGTAAAATGATTTGATTATTCAGCTGGATATTCTCGCTGTTAGCAATATAGTTTGGCTGTAATTACAACAATACCCCAAAACGTTTGGTCAGCTAAGAAGATTTAGTTTAGACCTAAATCCAAATATTAAACTAACAATGCAAAATAATCATTGTAATAGATATATTATTTTTATCAAATATTTTACTCAATACTGCAAAATAACTAAGACTGAAAAAAAAAGAGAGTAGAACATAGGGTTAGCAATATATGTTGTTATGTTTTGCAAAAATACTATAATCAAAGATAAACAATCTAATAATTTATTGTTGTATAATGTTATTTGATCAATATTGAATATACTGGTGAATCAGTGAACCAGTAGGTAAATAATGTGATTCGTGAAATGTGATTTGTTATTTTATTCGCCACTAAAAATAGGCTTAATGATAGCCTTATTTAGAGGAATAAATATGTTAAAAGCAACTCGTAAAGATAACTGGATATTGTGACTTTTGACAAGTCTGATTTACCTTCACCCACGTATACACATTTTGTTATGATGAAATCAGCCTTTAGTTTCGGCACTCCGAGGCTTCCCTATTTTTCTTTTGTTTGTTTCCTGCGACATGTTCAATTAAGGCGAGTAAAGTACTTGTTACCTTTGGCAGAGGAAGTTACAAAACCCTTCCCATTTGTGACTATTACGAAACTTTATAATTAATGCGAGTAAGATCTGCTAACACGGGATTTTTTATTCTGTGTGAACAAGCGGATTGTGTTTTAGAAACTTGAAATAATTCTCCGACTTACAAAGTTGATGAATAATTCTGCTCAAGTTGTTTAACAAAACGACACTCTGTGGTTCCTGTGTCTTAAAGAAGAAACATCAAACAGCTGTTCACATTCATTACAAGAAAGGTAAAACTAAGAACATTCACTGAAGCAGCATAAATACCACGCTTCAGAAACAATAACGACAAAAATATATCTTTCTTGCGTTTTTCTCTGTTTGTTTTATGTTTCACAAATGAACTCTTGATATTGATATGTCCCCCGGTGGCTCAGCGGTAAGTAATTGGGTTTATAACGCTAAAAATCTGGTTTCGATAGCCGCAGTGAGCAGAGCACAGATAGCCAGCCTATCGTGCAGCTTTGTGTTTTACAACAAGCGAAAATGATATGGGTGAAAATGAGGGTGAATGAGTCTGTTAAGAAAATAACATAAGATTGTACTTGTTTGTTTGTGGAATTTTGCCTAAGGCCTCTCGAGGACTATCCGCTCTAACCGTCTATAATTTTGAAGTGATAGACTAGCGGGAAGGCAGCTAATCAACACTACCAAATCTTGGGCTACACTTCACCAACGAGTAGTGGGATCGGCCATAACATTAAAACGCCCCCCCCCTTCCCCACGGGCTTTATAGATATTGTAAGTCACTATATTTTACTTACATGACCATTCAGCTCGCCTGTAAATAGGAGGAGCATGGCTCAGTGGCTTTGGACTCGTACTTGAATGGTTATGGTTTCGAGGCTAGCTCGCGTCATGCTATTGTGTTCTTGAGCAAGATGCTTTACTCCACTTGTCCCTGTCTACCCACTGGTATGATGGGTTCCTAACCATTGTCTGGGAGTTATACTGCGATGGACTGACATTCCGTTCAGGGAGAATGGTTTACTATTCTCATCCGTTTGTGCAATTAGACCAGGAGTTCGAAAGCACCAGCTTTATGTGCCTTGTAAAGACACAGCAAGAATTTACATTTTTAAATTAACGGCTGAAAGGGCGAGCATGTTCGGTGACAGGATTCGAACTCGCGACCCACAGCTTGCGAGTCGAGTAGGTCATGCTAGGCCTCATAAGATTATATAAGTGAAATTTAACATAACGGCATATCTGCCCATAATTTTACTAGTCAGTGTTATTCTATATGGGATTTCGATGTTTATATTTTATAGCACATGAAAATAGTTAAACAGATAAAATATGAGTTATGTCAGAGGTTATTCGGACCAAAGTTTAAATGTTTTGGAGAATTATATTTAAGTATATTTCCTCTTTTGAGGTATCGTCCAAAACTTCGTGTTATTAAATTTATTTACTTGATGTGTAAAGCCGCGTGTTCTTCATTAACAGCAGAACGGGTAGTTTGTTGTCTTCATGATTGAGGAAGGTGCCTTTTATGTAACTAATCAGGAAAAGTGACAAATATAGGAAGCTGAGGGAAAGAACCAGTAACAGAGAACAATAGTTCAACTATTTTGTTTACAGACCGTTGAGACAGGCCTTGTTTTCAGTAGTTCAGTTCATGTTATTCACGTATAACTAACAATGTCAATCTCGTATTTTTTGTTGTTGTTTATTTAGACGTCTGTTTTCTTTCTGAACATTTCTCAGATTTTTTTCACTTTCCTTCAATTATTGTTTAACTGGTATTTCACTATTTTGTTCATAGTTTTGTACTTTCTATCTTCACCTTTAACCAATTTCAGAAAGAAAAAGGTTTAGGGAACAACTATTTTTTCTTTGATTATTGACCAGGGTTTCCCAAAGTGTAGGTCGTGATCCCAGTGGATTCGCAAATCCTTCGAAAAATATAATATTTTTTTGTAAAACTTAAAGAAAAATAACAGTATGTTATTACATTTTACCTAAAAAAGAATAAAATAAATAAAATTGTAACAATTATTTATAAATCATCACATTTTGTTACCTATGCAAATCAGAAAACATAGGAGCTCAATCGGCTGAAATATGTAGAAACAGAACTACGATTAGGACTAACGAATCTACAACCACGCTTGAAGAAACTGTTCTCCAAAACAAGTACATAGCTCACACAAAAAGTGTTAAGTCATATGTTTTGGATTGTCATGACCTGGTGGTTAGGGTGCTCGACTCACAATATGCGAGTAGTGGGTTCGAATCCCCTCATGAAACATGCTCCTCCTTTCAGCCATGGGGTTGTTATAATGTGACTGTCAATCCCACTTTTTTGTCGTAAAGAGTTGACTTTCTCCCTTGTTCATTGCTTCTAAATTAGGGGCAGCTAGCGTAGCTAGACCTCGAGTAGCTTTGCGCGAAATTCAAAAAACAAACAAATAAACTACATCTTTTAGTGAATGTAACATAATTTAAATAACTCAGTAATTCAACGTGTTGTTGTATACTCACTCAATTTATTAACGTGTAAAGTATTATTATTATTATGTAACATAATTTAAATAACTCAGTAATTCAACGTGTTATTGTATACTCACTCAATTTACTAATTAAAAGTTCTGTAAAGTATTATTATTATTATGTAACATAATTTAAATAACTCAGTAATTCAACGTGCTGTTTCAATTTACTAACG